>NC_049214.1:4036770-4084270 GCF_013347855.1 Anguilla anguilla | reverse complement strand
CGAAAAAATACGCATCTCCCCCACTGGTGGCAGTATTTCAGGTTTTACTGCTCGCATGACAGACTTTAGGATTTTCTTCTTAAAAACCCAGTTATCTTGCACCGCACAGCTGAGGTATTCCTGTGTGTCGGTCCGCTGTACGCTCTGCTAAGTTCACCATCTGTAGGAAGGGTATTGAACAATTTCAATAAGGAAAGGTCAAAGTTAACGACATTCTGCAGTCACTTACCACGAAGCTGCTCCGCTCTTTAGCTTCACTGGTAAGAAGTGGGCCAGGGGGCCGCAGTTCTGGTTCCTGCCCACTGCAGGACACCATGGCATTTCTGTTTTTACCTGACAACCCACGAACGATTTAAAACCAATAAACTGTGTGAGGTGAGTGAGTTGACTTCAGTGGCGTTAATTGATCATTTTAAGTGCTGACTATCATCTGAGCCACACCTACACTCTCAGAAATGAATGCACACGAGGGTACAAATTCTGTACAAGTACAAAACTGTACCTCTAAAGGTGCTAGTGACAAGTGATTGCACCTTTCTAGGTGCTGAATGGTACCTTTTTTTCTGGAAAATGTACAGTTCTGTACCTTCAAGGGGTACTGCCACAGTGACAAGCGATTGTACCTTTCTAGGTACTGAATGGTACCGTTTTTTTTCTGAGAGTGTACAGCCCTCCAGGACAATTAATGGGGATCCCCGAACAAGGCTACTGGCTAACAACTAGCCCCCTCTGAGATATCTGATTGGCCCATCTGCCTGTATTGTTGTTGCAAAAGAAGAACTTATCAGGGAAAGTGTTCCTTACGTGCTAACTTTACTTTGAAGATGACTTGGTTGCTATCTGATGACGTCCCGCCCTTCCGCCCGGTAGGCTTGCTCGTCGCCCCGACAGTGAGCGATCGCGCGGAATTGTAACTCGCCTTTAACTTTCACGCGAGCCAGTCGCTGTCCTTTGTGCTGAAATCCCTGCACTCTCTGAACGGGTGCCGACCGCGTGAAGCAATGCTACATGTGCTTAATGATCCAGGCTGAAAACCTAACCCCAGCAGGCCTGCGTGGACTAATTTCAGAGGCAAAAGTGTTTTTGTGTCCATAAATAAGTACCTGTGCACTTCTAAACTGTTTCCAACTTGTAGTGTGGTTGTTACTCGCGCTACACTGTTCGTGCTTGCAACATTAATTCACTGGCATGGCATGGCATGGCATAGTGCGCGTTTTTCAATACTAGAACAAAAGCCTGGCCTATTTTTACAAATTTAGATTTTACGAATCTCATCCTACAGTAGCCTAAAACAAGCTTTTTTTTAATGAAACCCTAGCAACGAGTTTAAAATACGAAACGAAACCCGAGTTACGAAACCCATGTAACAAGCAAGGAACGCCGTCTATTAAACTTTAGTTCTGAATCGCAGTTTGAAAAAAGTAAGAAACTTGTTTTTTTTTTTTTATTAAACACGAGCTTACGGTCTTGTTTTTCATACTACTACGCGCTTAACGGCAGCCCATTGTAATTAATTGGCAACTGAGCTGACGACGTTCCCATTCAGAAACCGAAGAGATGATGCGAGCTACTGAGCTATATCTAGGGGATCGCTCGAGTAATAATTTCCCCCAGGCAACATTTCAGGCGTAATAAGGATTCGCCGTCAGTTACTGACTTTCAGGAACTAATTAAAGGTAAGTTAAATTATAATGAAACAAACAGAAACAGGCTCGCGAAAGAGTCTTTTTTTAAAAAGTTCTATTCTACATGTTAATGGTTTCGCTCACCTTTTCTTCATTCGAGAGAGAGAGAGAGAGAGAGTCCTAAATCTCTCCTAACCTTGAATCTACGAGGCTGTATATCACTGCTGTATAATTTAGAACCGCGCGCAGGGGTGAGTGACGTCACGACTGAATAGACCGGCAAACAGAACACGGGGAGAATTCCCGAATGCCTCAACCGATAATACGTCAGATAATCTTTAAGGGCAACGATTTATCTCACTAATTCTGAGGAAAGTGCGTTGTACAATATGCTGCAATGAGTTGGCCAATTATTTACTGAACCGGTATTGACAGGTAAAATTATACATTATACATTATATACGTGTATGTGGTCATTTGTGACAGAGACAAATACTGATGAAGTACTCTTTAACCCTTCCATCGCCAACAATTCACGGTGTTAAGATTGAGCAGGGAATTAAAAAATACCAAGTTAAAAAAAATACCAAGTTAATATTTTCCACACAGATGGCATAGTTTTTGATTGAGTATATACGAAAAGCTTTTTATTGCTTTGATTGTGCTACCTTCCCTCAGTCATTGCAAAGGTGCTTTTACGGATTTGACAACAAACGGCGAAAAATGCACTGCTGTGGTGCGTAAAAATAAATAAAGCGAAGGTATGAGTCAGTGTGAAACTAAAAGAACGAATTCAGACTCTGCGTTTGCGAGGGCCCGTGAAAAGCTTCCCCAGTCGCGCGGCTGTATTTAAATGTCTGCTCGACCGTGAAATATCAACAAGGGAGGAGACAAAACGACCGAGCGGACGTCCTGACAGCCCGAGCCCCGAGTTTCTGCGCGTTCCATGGAAAATAGGCCACGGCTAAGCGCTCTGACGCTTGGGTGGGCGTTTGCGTTTCAAGCTGGAGCCCAAAAAGGCGGCGCGAGCCGCGGACGTGTCTGCGCTGAGTCTGACGCCTCGCAGCTTTGGATCGTTTCTTAGGAGAAAGCCTCCCCGCGTGCGAGCAAACAAACAAACGAACGAACTGGGATGAAATCCGACACAAAGCTTCCTGGCGGGACAGGGATAGCTCAGGCTCTTATGCAGAGTAAATGACATTTTTAGCGATTAATGTTGGGCAAATTAATGAGATTTTGCTTATCTCCGCTTTCTTGGATTCGGGTAGAGGGGAAGAGGGGCTTAATTCTGTCACATAAAGTATTTTTTTTCTTCTTCCCATCGAACATGTTAATACTCATATCTTTACAAATGGGTTTGAATGCATTCCATTATAACCACTGCAGAACTGGTTGGTCTTGGCTGATCTCCCCCTGGCACTGAGAGAGAGAGAGAGAGAGAGAGAGAGAGAGAGATCGACAGATCGACTGTGTCTCTGTCCCAGCTGCAATCCCATTTCCTGCGAGACATCAATTTTGAGCCGGGGTTGAAAGTTGAAGGAACTCTGACCCGCCCAATGGCTGTGAGCGTCTGTGACCCCCCGCCCAATGGCTGTGAGCGTCTGTGACCTCCCGGCCAATGGCTGTGAGCGTCTGTGACCTCCCGCCCAATGGCTGTGAGCGTCTGTGACCCGCCGTCCAATGGCTGTAGGCGTCTGTGACCCGCCGCCCAATGGCTGTGAGCGTGTGTTTGACCTCCCGCCCAATGGCTGTGAGCGTGTGTGACCTCCCGGCCAATGGCTGTGAGCGTCTGTGACCCCCCGCCCAATGGCTGTGAGCGTCTGTGACCTCCCGGCCAATGGCTGTGAGCGTCTGTGACCCACTGCCCAATGGCTGTGAGCGTCTGTGACCCAGCCACGCTCGCGTGACACCCCCCCCCCCCCCCCCCCCCCCCCCCGCGGCCCCTAATTGCTTCGGAGAGAGAAAGCCGTTATTCAGAGAGAGAGGGGAGAGTAAGAGCACCTGCTCTCCCTCCAGCCCCTGTCCGAGCCGCCCCTCGGCTGCACGGGTCGGGTGTGTGCGCTCGGCAGCGCGTGTTCTCCAGACGGCGCGCGCGCGAGGAAAAGAACGGACATCGCCCGTAAACTTAGCCAGCCCGAGCATCACCGACGCCGCTGTCGTCCGCGGGCCGAACGAACGCGGCGTTTCGGCGGCGTTTCGGCGGCACGCGACGGAGACGTGTCGCCCCTCGTCGGGGGGCGCGCCTGAGCCCCTTTAACGGCTCGTTTAAACGTTCTCTCTCCGCGCGCGGCACGCTTAGCCTCGCCGCCGCCGCCGTGTGCGTCCGCACCTCACGGCGCCGTGATGTAGCGCCGCGGGGGGGGGGAGTGAGCGATGGGGGCGCCAGGCAACAGCAGCCCGGCAACAGCAGCCAGCCAGCCAGGCAGCAGCAGGGGGGGCGTGGGAATGCCAATGCCATTGTCACAGCCGGGGTCAATTGGAAATGGATGTTTTCCGTGTGATTTGCTGAAGGAGAGCTCCGCCAGCTGTCTCAGAGTCATTTCTTTATTATCAAATACCTTTTTCTCTCCTTTTTTTTTTTTTTTTGTAGAGATGCACTGTGGTGTGCCCCGCCTGGGGTGTGTGTGTGTGTGTGTGTGTGTGTTGGGGGGGGGGGGGGTCAACGCAGTCCTTAAAGGGGGGGGGGGGGGGGTCCTCTGAAAATCACAAGCACGCTTTTAACCGCCGTCCTTCTTCCCTCCACCTCTGGAACAATTGAAGTGCCTCAATCATCAGGGGCCTGTTTTCTGCGCGAGAGGAGAGGAGATGTGGGGGGGTGGGCTTGCCGGGGCCCATTTAAAGAGAATTGAAAGAACGCTTTTCTCTCTCTCCGTCTCCCCTGCTGGCTCCCCTCCTCTGTCTCTCAATCTTTATAACTGAGCATCGGAGACTTGCAGGCCTCCAACTCCGAAAGCCATTTAAAAAAAAAATAATAATAAATAAATAAAAATAAATTCTTATTCTTTCGGACCGATGCTTGGCTCCGCTTTGGAGCGGGCCTTGATGCGCGACGCGGAAAGCTCGGAACGTCGAGCTCGATCTGTTTGATCTGGCATATCAAACGCATCGGAAATATCGAAATTCACGCGTCCCGCTGTACTGTGTCTCTCTCTCCCCGTGTCCTTTCCCAGCGAGAGGGTGCGACAGAACAGGAAGTGCAGAGGATGCAAAGACACGGATTATGGCTGTCTTATTTATCCATTATGTATGATGTGTTTCTGTCATGCCAATGAAGCAAACTGAATTGAATAGAGAGAGAGATAGGGAAAGAGAGAGTAAGTGAAATAGGAAACGAGAGAGAGAGAGAGTGTGTGTGTGTGTGTGTGTGTGTGAGAAAGAGAGAGAGAGAGAGAGAGAGAGAGAGAGAGAGAGAGAGAGGCTGAGAGCTGACAGGAAGAAAGGCATGTCTGTTTGATATAATATTCGGTCTGCATATAATATGTACAAAACTCTTTGGCACCATGTGAAAAAATGTTGAGTCAAAGCTCAGTCCTTCCAGAATGTTCTGTTTGGCCGCTTAGTCAGCTCCCCATGGCTGAGGGGCCCCAGTGCCACAGTTGTCTGGTCAAGAAGGACGGAGAACGAATTAATCATCGCATATAATAAGGCGCAGTGCATTACAGGAGCTTTATGACCTGCTGAGATTAGACTCCGATGTCGGGATGGTCGCTCAGAAGCAGGGAATGCCGCGTGGTCTGGTCTTCTCTCTTTTCCCCGTTTCTCCGTGGATCTCGGAAATTTCCTCCGAGTGTGCGCAGGGGCTATAAATTAAACAGAGGGAAAAAAAGGGTTTATCCCCGCCAGCTGTCTGTGATTAATAACACTAAGCTTTACTGCCCTTTTACAATCAGCCAAGCGCTGCTCACGCGTCCTTCGCCAAATGGCCATGCCAGACCGGCCCTCGGGCCACCTGGTAAATTGGGGGTGTTTCCAAAGGTGGCCTTTAACAGAGGCCCCCGCGCCCCCCAACCGCCCGTCCCACCCCGACTCGACTCGACCGCCCCGGAGTCGTGTGTCACCCAATCAAGTGCAGAGTACAGATGACTGAACCTTCTTTGATTGGCCAGGCGTCGCCATGGTGACCTGCTCCACCTTGACCTGGTCACCATGACTGAACCTCCTTTTGATTGGCCAGACGTCGCCATGGTGACCTGCTCCACCTTGGCCTGGTCGCCATGACTGAACCTCCTTTTGATTGGTCAGACGTCGTCATGGTGACCTGCTCCACCTTGACCTGGCCACCACGACTGAACCTTCTTTTGATTGGTCGGGCGTCGCCATGGTGACCTGCTCCACCTTGACCCGGTCACCATGACTGAACCTCCTTTTGACTGGTCAGACGTCGCCATGGTGACCTGCTCCACCTTGACCTCTGGGGCGTAGAAGAGTGAGAAACGCACGCAGAACTACGCTCGGAGGCCCGTTCTGTCCTTCGGGGGGTATTCTACGGGTCGCAGCGAGGCTCCGGGGGTGGTTATTATAAGGGGTCTATTAGGAGAGGAGCCAAACAGGACACCAAAATTTCCAGTGGGGTCCAAGACTGCCCCGCAGCAGGAAATTTGGGGCTCCGTTAGACCGTCCCCCTTCCCAGCCCCCATAGGCATAATTTATGAGGGATGTTGGGGAGACACGTCCCCTGCACTTTTACAGACGGGTCAGATTAGGAAGAAAAGATTAAAGTTTGGCAGGTGTACTATGTCAAGTAGCCTATATCTTATTTTATCTGTTCTGATATAGTCACCTAGCCTCTCAGAAGCCACCGAAATGCAGGGACGACTTCCTTAATAGCAAAATTTTCCTGGGGGAGGACCACCAGAACACCCATACCCCCACCCCCCAAACTGACGACACACCTGTGTCCCCCCTCCCTTCCCCACCTTTGAAGCCCCTCGTGGCACCGTCCGAGCCTTCGACCCACGAGCGGTTTACCCAGCCCCCCTCCTGACGGACGAGCAGTTTTACGAGGGGGGGGGGGGGAGCATGTGAGCCGCCCTGAACCCCGTTAAGGTGAAGCCAGCCTCTCACAGAAAGCGGAAGGTGTGGAGAGACACATCCCTGCCAGACTACACACTTCACCTGCACGATAAAATGTTGCTTTTGCCCTGGAAAAAAAAATAACAAATACAAAAAAAATTCAACACCTAGCAGCTTTCCCTGAAGTGAAGTCTGTGTGCTTTAAAAGGTGAAATGTTTTTTTATTTTTTTTATTTCAGGTAATTATAGCATGATGTGTTTGCTGTTTTTCTTTTCGTTTGTTTGCATACGTCACAATTAATTCATAAAAATAAAAACATTTCAGGAATCAGGGAAACTATAAGAACTGCCTTTAACTGGCAACTTTAACATTTGAGAAATCCCATCATTCAATGAAGTTTCTTATAGCATTCTGATATGGTTTATTCTGACATTTCCATCGCATTTGAAGAGAGCTGGAAAGTCCTCTCTTGAAGAGACTTTGAACAATGGTTGCCAGATTCACAGAAACATTATTCTCACAAAAAATATTACTCAGATTCCATCATCTTCCACTGGCACATTTTTGAGTTTCCTTCCCATATCATTCCATTTACAATTTACAATTCCAAATGTACAATATATTATTGACTCCCATACATATTTCTCTCCGATTAATTTTTCAAATGCACTATATCTGTCAACCCTGATTAGAACCACAGATTCAGGTATTTCATATTTCATATAATTTCTGTCAAAATATTTCCCACAACATACTAGTACACCAGACATTATTTTGTGTTACTTTGGTTTGCTCTTTGTATACATTGCGTGTGCATTAGCAATAGCCTACATGCATACATGGTACACTCGGTGCGTGTAATTATCATGAAAATATTTGCCGTGACAAACCATACATATTCAGTTCTCAACTTGCCATTCCCCCCCCCCCCCCCCCCCCCCCCCCCCCCCCCCCCGCCAGTAACTGTTGTGTGCTAAATGGATTGGATTTTGTCTAAGAACACACTGTGATGTAAATTGAATCTGTGTAAAAGTGTCCCCACGAGAGCAGTGAAACATGCTGCCGGGGACCAGAGATGGTGGTGCAGAGTGAGGACCTTCTGGCCCGGAGGCCTCTCTGAGGACACGATGAATTAAACATGAGGAGAGAGAGGGAGGTTCGTGTGAGCGCGTAAATGTGCAAAAGGGGAATTGTGGGGACGTGTCTGAGAGTGTGTCTGCGCACAAATGTGTGGATGTGTCTGTGTGCACAAGGGAGTGAGGATGTGCGTGCGCATGAAAGCGTATGTGTGTTTGTGTGTCCACGTGTGCATGTGTGTGTTTGTGTGTGTATGTGTGTACTTGTGTGTGTGTGTGTGCATATGTGGGCGTGTGTGTGTGTATGTGTGTGCATGTGTTTATGTGTTTGTGTGTGTCTGTGTGTGTGTGTGTGTGGGCATGTGTGTTTGTGTGTTTATGTGTATGTGTTTGTGTTTGTGCGTTTGTGTGTGCATGTCAGTGTGTGTGTGTGTTATTGGATCACTCTGCTTCAGTGTGTCAGTTTGTGTGTGTGTGTGTTTGTGTTTGTGTATATGTGGGAATGTGTGTGTGTGTGTGTGTGTGTATGTGTGTGCATGTGTGTGTGTGTGTTTGTGGATCACTCTGCTTCAGTGTGTCTGTGTGTATTTCGTTGTGTGGTTAGCGGTTTAGCCCTTCCCCTCGCCCCAGTGTGACCTCTCCTCCGGTGTCTGCGCGCCCCGGGCTGGGCTCCGTCTCCGCACCGCGCTCTGGGAGGAGTGCTGTCCCCGTCGATCGATGCTCACGCCTGACAGGAAATGACAGGCCAGCTGAGCCTGAGCGCCAGCGCCGCGTCGCCTGAGACGCTAACGCTAACGATTTATTCAGTCTGAATGCGGATAATGCGTTTACGCGCACCCTTCAACAGCCCGCGCGCTCTGCTTTACGGTCCTCTGGAAACACAGCCTGCTGTCATTTCTGCACAGCGCTGCCGGGGATGTCCTCACAAAGCGTGCTTATGGGTGCGGGTGTGCGTGTGTGTGTGTGTGTGTGTGAGTGAGTAAGAGTGTGTGTGTTTGTGTGTGTGCTAAAATGCAATAGCACTGACATTTGTGTGTAACTGAGGGAGAGGCAGAGTGAGGCGAAAAAAGAGGGAGCGCAAGGAGAAAGGAAGAGAGAAAGAGAGGCAGGGAGGGAGTGAGGGTGAGAGACTGAGAGAGAGATGCAGGGAGGGAGGGAAAGTGAGAGAGAGAGAGAGAGAGAGGAAGGGAGGGATGAGGGAGGGAGAGAGAGTCAGGGAGGGAGAGAGTGAGAGAGAGATGCAGAGAGGGAGGGAAAGTGAGAGAGAGAGAGAGAGAGAGAGGCATGGAGGGAGAAAGTGAGAGTAAGAGAGAGAGGCAGGGAGTGAGAGCGTGAGAGAGAGAGGCAGAGCGGGAAGGAGAGAGAGAGAGAAGGAGGGAAGGAGTGAGAGACGAGTGCGTACTGCGGCAGCAGGCTACAGGTGGGACACACCGCACAGAGGCCCTGTCCTGCTCTTTAGGGCTCGTTTGCATGAGAATGGACTCTGATGAGACACCTGACGCTGAACGCCAGTCGCCTGACAGCCGTCGCCACGGCGACGCCTTTCAACTGCCGCCGCCGCGGCGACGCCTTTCAACCTCCGCCCGATTAAAGCGACAGCAGGGAGACGCGGGGCCGCCGCGCGAATAAACAGGAAGCGGGGCGAGGTTCGTTTCTCCTGCGCCCCCCCCCCCCCCCCCCCCCCCGCCCGCACGGCAGAATCCGCGGGTTCCTTTTTCCCGACCGCGATCCGAATCCGTTTTTAGGATTCCGCCGCCTCCCGTCCCTCGCTCTCAAACCGGCGGCGGGCACCGGGGGGCTCACGTTTGAAAAGGCGACAAGCGGCTTTTCTGAGTTTGAGCGAAGCCCTTTCATCAGACCCGGCGAAATAAATGGTATTTATTCTGAAAGGGTCCGAGCTGTACAGCAGTAGACCCGCTGCAGGAGGTTGTGCTGTTTAACAGTTGCAGATCGTCACTCGTTTCCAGTTGTTTAGGGCGGTGTGTGTTAGACCCCATGACGCTCATTGCAGAGAGTAGGGGGTTTTTCCTTGATGTCCTGGCCAAATTCCCAACCTGGCTCTCGCATTCTGCCACTTACAGCAATCATCCCCCTGATTTAAAATTGGCTGAAAATTGTTCTCTCCCTCTCCGCCTCAGCTGATGTGTGTTGAACATTCTGGCACAAAATGGCTGCTATTCCATTTTGGTGGTTGAGGCGAGTTTCCTCCATGTCACTGTAAAGGACTTTGTCTGGAAAAGTGCTATAAAAATGCAATGTTTTATTCATTCATTCATTCATTCATTCATTCATTCATTCATCTCAGTGGTTCTAAATAGGGGGGCGGGGGTCCAAAAGGGGACCTCAAGGGACTGCCAGGGGGGCCTCAAGACGAAGGCAGCGCAAAACCCGGAAAACATGCAGTCACGCCTTCTGCGTTCCTCCTCCCACGGCCGCACGGCACACGCACGGTTCTAAAGGAGCCAAAAACGAGATCACGCAACGATGCGCTCCCCCCCCCTCCCCCCCCCCCCCGCGCCCCCGCCATCGAGGTCACGCTTCCGCCTTCCAGTCTGAAATCTCTCAACGGCGCAAAAAGGTCGCGGATAATGAGCGAAAAAATCGCCAGCCGGAAAAACTACCAGCCGGAAAACTAGCAGCCGGAAAAGTTTGCAGCTCCTGAAACGTGCCTTCCCTCCCTGCCCCTTTCAAATGTCCCGGTTTTCCGGACGTGGGCGTGGGCGTGACTGATTCCGCACCCTGCCACGGCCGGTATTCCTTGCGGAACGGGCCGGGCGGTATTCCGAGACGGTCGGAATTCCAGGGAGCGTTGCTGTGCTTTCTATTTTATTTATTTATTTATTTATTTATTTTTTGACTGACAGGCAGAGGGAGATTATAAATTGCAGGTCCATCTGTTTGGAGACTTTTCATAAACATATCATTCTGGGAGGCAGTGAGCAATAAAAGCCCCCCCCCCCTCACTCTTTCTGATAAAAGCAGACATTCCAGGCAACCCCAGGCAGCTCCCCCCCCCTCCCCATAACCCGCCAGCCCCCCAGGCAGCTCCCCCCCCCTCCCCATCACCCCCCAGCCCCCCCCCCCCCCCCCCCATTACGGTTTCCCCACAGAGGGAGGCAGCGTTCAGCTATGCAGAGATATTGCCTTCAGATCTGAAGCTATATTAAAAAGCGCTGGCGGTGGAGGATGGCGGGATGGCGGGTGACATGAGTTATTGCCGTAGTAGATCACGAGTCGGGCGTTTTGTCGGTGGGCGGAGCTCCGGACGGGGAGGGGGGGGGGGGGGGTGTGGTCCTCCCGCTCGGCCACGGCGGATTTCGGGACGGCCTCTCTCTGACGCGCGACTCCAGGCCAGAGAGGGGAAGTAGATTTACTCTCTTCAGGTCTCTCCACAGAGCGAAACATCATTGTACACAGAGAGAGAGAGAGAGAGAGAGAGAGAAAGAGAGAGGGAGAGGGAGAGGCCGGGAGGGAAAGAGAGAGAGCGAGAGGCATGGAGGGAAAGAGAGAGAGAGAGAGGGAGAGAGAGAGAGAGAGGCAGGGAGGGCCTACATACAGTAGGAGGATAATGGCATGGTGATGCTGTGTGTTCTGATGTTTGAATGGTTTGGATGGTGATAGAAATGGTCTAATTTCTGATTTAGAGAACTCAAACAGAACTCTGTGGCTGTCCTCAGCTTTAAGTGAAACCAATTGGACACACACACACACGCATACGCGCGCTCATACTGTACACATACACGCATGCACACATACACACACACATGCACACAGACATAAACCCACACATTTACATGTGCATACAGACACACACATGTTCACACACACACGCACACACACAAATACAAACACACTCACACAACCACACACAAACACACACATGCACACACACACACACAAACCCGCACACACAAACACAAACACACAAACACACACACACAAACCCACACACACAAACACAAACACACAAACCCGCACACACTCAAACTCACACACACAAACCCACGCGCACACACACACCCACAAACACCTCCAGTGCTGGAAATCACTGAAGGAGCCAGGAGGCTGTAAGAGACAGGAGCGAGCTAATTAATCACCGAGCCCCTTTCTCTCTGGAAACAGAGCAATGAGAAGTCCTCTCGCTTTCTCTCCTCCGCCATGTGGTGGAACTCTCCGCGCCGGCACGCCTGGAACCGAGTCGAGGCAGAGCTGTCGGCGCCAGAGCGAATTCACACGCGGTTTCATCGGCGTTCTTCTTCAACGCCGCGGCTTCGCCTTTCCCCAGCGCGCTGACATTTAAAGTAACGGCGTTCATTTAAAACGCACGCGCTCTGCGTCTGAATATCTGTTATTAATCACTTGAACAGGACCCGTATGGAGAGAAATGAAAATACTCGTTTGACACAATCATCAGGGACTTTTTTTTTGTTGCAGTTGGTATATTGAATTAGCATTTCTTATGAGCGTGTGCCAGTTCTTCCATAGACGGCACGCCGCACTGCAGTCAGATTCGGTGCCACCGGATGCTTGGAGTTCTTTGAAATCCCCCGTGTGACAATTAATGGTGTCAGTGGTGCGAGAGGGAATGAGAACCCTGAGGCCAAGAAGAATCACAGGTGACCAAAGGGCTACTGTCCCCGGCTTCAGGCCATGGGGCCGGGGTTGTTGTGGTGACAGGTGGGGGGGGGAGTGTAAGACGTTCCTGTGGCCAATCAGACACCTGTGGTCTGACTGCACTCTGACGGCGCACCTGCGCAGCTCTGCAGACGGACAGGTTTCCCCGGAGTCCAGCTCTTTGGCTTTTCTACCCGCCCATCCCCCCCACCTCGCCCCCCTAGAGTTTTGGAGGCATTGACAGCTCCCCTCTGTTAGTCTCTGTGGCCAAAATGAAACACAGCACCTGGGGAGCTAGACCAACCAGGGGGGGCTGCGGGCTCAAATCCAGGCTGGGACATTGCGGCCACAGCTGAATTCCTCGGGCGAGTGCCGGGCTGCACAAATGGACAGAGTGTAAAAACGTGCGCTCTGAGGGTCAGGGTAACCGGGTCTGAAATGAGAAAGGGGGTCCCAGGTCAGAAAAAGGGGTCCCAGGTCAGAGAAAGGGGTCCCTGGTCAGAAAAAGGGGTCCCAGGTCAGAGAAAGGGGTCCCAGGTCAGAAAAAGGGGTCCCAGGTCAGAGAAAGGGGTCCCTGGTCAGAAAAAGGGGTCCCTGGTCAGAAAAAGGGGTCCCTGGTCAGAGAAAGGGGTCCCTGGTCAGAGAAAGGGGTCCCAGGTCAGAAAAAGGGGTCCCAGGTCAGAGAAAGGGGTCCCAGGTCAGAAAAAGGGGTCCCAGGTCAGAGAAAGGGGTCCCAGGGCCAGGCCCGGGCTTCTTTTCAAACCGCCCTCTCAGCTCCGCTACCCGCGGTACGGTCGTCGCGGCAGCGTGCGGAGAGACGGGTCCAAGTCGGCGAGCCCGGTCAGAGAGAGCATCGTCTGTCACCCGGTTTGGATTTCCTTCACGCCCCCCCCCACCCCCGGGGGGGAATTTCCACAGCAACACGATCGTTCACAGCAGCGGCCCCTCCAGCGTTTCCCCTCGTTCCGTCTCCTCTCGTTCACGCAGTTTTGTGGGTTCCCTCTCGCGCCGTGTCGCAGTGCGCTTATCCAGTCACCGCGGGTAACGTTGGGACTGTTTCTTTTCCCGAAAACCACGCGGCGTTCGCCTCTCGTTCCTGACGTGTGAAGCACAGAATCACGGGTGGCGTTCCGGGTTTCCTTTTTCCAGCTGGTGCGCGGGAGGTCTCCCCCTGACAAAGACCAGTCACTAATCAATACTGACACCAGTCAGTCAATCAATCAATCAATCAATCAATCAATCAATTAGTCATTCAATCAACAGTCCTTTATCCGCCCTGATGGACAATCTGTTGTGCAGCCAAGTTTAAAGTCACAACATGAAAAAAAGATTAAAAGCGCATATAAAACACTGACCGTATAAACACATTCAAAACATAAAATAAAAACACCCATAAGAATTGCCTCTATAAGAATACTGGAAAGTGAAAATGAAAAAACTGAAAAGGACAAATATATAAAATCATAGTACAGCGTATGGATGCGTGAGCTGCGTGTATACGTATGTGTCTGTAGAAATAAACCGTTTCTGTCATTGTGCACATTAAACTACAGTTATGTCCTCGCTGGCTTTTCGAACCTCAGAGCGTAGGGGGGGACCGACTTCCCCCGTGTTCTCGATGTGATGGACATATACCCCCCTCCCCCACCACCATGCCAACAACCCCCCCCCCCCCCCCCCGCGCGCCCGCGGGTCCTGCCAGATTGCCGCGGACAGATGTGCGTTTGGACAGAGCATCTGTCCGAGTGGACGATCGTCTCCCCGCCTCCAGTTGCCAAGACCGCTCACGATGGTCTTCCCATCTGTCCGTCAGACTAACGCCGTCTGGGAAACGTACAGCCGTGTGTGTGTGTGTATGCGTGAGTGTGTGTGCGTGCGTGTGTGTGCGTGTGTGTGTGTATATGTGTGTGTGTGTGTGTGTGTGTGTGTGTGTGTGTGTGCGTGTGTGTGTGCGTGTGTGTGTGCGTGTGTGTGTGTGTGTGTGTGTATGTGTGTATGCGTGTGCGTGTGTGTGCGTGTGTGTGTGCGTGTGTGTGTGTTAATTCAGTCCCTTTGTCAACAAGCAGTGATGAGTAGATCAAAATAAGTCAGCAACTACATTCAGTACCGTCCAGATACAACATTTGTCAGTTAAGATGTTGCAAAACATTCAAATGTATTCAGCATTTTGGCTTCATCTGCGTTTGCAACGCTATTTGAGTACTGGAACCAAAAAAGATTAAAACCTTTATGCTGATCTTAACTGAAAAAAACATTGAGGGTGGTCTGAAATTAGAACAAAAGTACAAGTACAAAAAAAATTGAAAAGAAATAATAAGAAAATAAGAAAATAAATCCCCTTGTGTCATTCATATTACATTACATTACATTACATTACAGGCAGACGCTCTTATCCAGAGCGACGTACAACAAAGTGTATAACCATAACCAGGAACAAGCGTGTTGAAAACCCTAGAGAGAAGTACCGGTCCAAGTACAGGGAACAACCGCATAGTTCAACTTGGACCCTGATGGTTAAACTGATTAACACTAACAACGAGAACGGCAACAACGCAATCTATGGAAAAATAAAAATAAAAATAAATAAAAATACAAGTAGTCGTTAAGACAGGCGCATCAACTAAGTCACCTATGAAACAGCTGCCTAGTTACACCCCTAAGTTTAGTCATTTACAGGGGGGAAGGGAGGGATGGGGAGAGGTGCAGCCTGAAGAGGTGGGTCTTCAGTCGTCGTTTGAAATGGGTCACAGTCTCAGCTGTTCTGACCTCCACAGGGAGGTCACATATGAGCCAGAAACCAAAATGGGGTGCAGAAGTTCTGGAAACACCAGCCGGGACCGGTCTGTTTTAATTAGGAGGTCCCTCTGGCGGCTCCCTCTCTCTGGCGTATGGGACGGTTTAGCGTTTCGCCTCTGATGCGATATTTAAACAGCACACTGGGCCCCCCCCGTCCCTTATTTTAAACAACCTGGTAAACCTCGGGGGGGGGGGGGATCTACCTGGAACGGAAACAATCTGGTCTCAGAATACTCCGGAGGTGGAGAGGGGGCTAAAAACTGCTAAAAAAAAATTAGTTAAAGCACAAGCAACAGATGCATCCACTCCACAGCGAAATGACTAGTGTTGAATCAACTCTAGCAGTCTTAAGTCATCTCTAAAAGAGTCCAATAGGAACAGTGTGCACTCTTATTTGATTTAAAAGCACTCTAATCGTAGTACTAATTAGTCTAATCAGAGGTGATTTTTCACAGACAGATTTCAGTGCAAACCCGGGTTACTCCAGGCGGGAAAAAGAGCGACACAGCGCCCCTGACGAAATTAGGAGAAATAAGTGGGTACACAATATCTCCGGGTCCCTGGGTGGATCTCTATCCTTGCTGAGCGACTCATCGGAGGGTTTGTTTTGGCACAAGGAAACGGGGGTGCAGTTTGAACCTCCGTTAAACGGCGGCAACAACAACAACTCAGAGCTGGCGCTCGCGGGACTGGCTCACGGGAAGCTGCAGGAACGATAACAAACGGCGAAAAACAAACAGAATAAACCACACGTGGAAATGTGCGGAAAGCAAAGCAGCCAAGCGTGCGGAACCGCCACCCAAAAAAAAAACAAAAACAGAACAAAAAAAACGAGCAGAGAAACGTAGTCGCTCGAGTAATACACGGGACCTTCGGCGTGGTGCTGAGAGGTGGAGGTCAGGCGCTGGCGTCAGGCCTCGTCTCTCGGCCCTGAACGAGCAGCTGTGAGAGAACAGGATCCAGGTTACGGCCGCCATTTTGTGTTTCCCAGCCGGGGACCGAAAACCGTCCTGATTCTGTGGTGGCGGCCTGACAACCGATCCGAGTTTTTGGGAAATAAAACGAGCAAACCAAGAAAAAAGGGGAGACTTGTTGGTGTGTGTGTGGGGGGGGGGGGGAGGGAGAAGGGTGCGTGTGATGGAGGTGTAGGAACGCTCACAGACGCAGCTGGACGGTGTTCTGTCCTCTCTGGGGAGGCGGGTCCCTCCGCGCGGCGTAGGGGGAAGTGGCGGTCGGCGAGCGAGTTCCTGTGCGGAGGGCGGAGCGACCGGGCCGAGGCCGGGGGGCGGGGGCTGGGGGGGGGCGCGACCGGGGCCAGGGGGCCGCGGGCGGGGGGGAGATAAGGGTCCTGGGTGGGCCGGTGGTGGACCGGAGCTGGAGAGTTCGCGGGTTCCAGGGCCCCTGGGCAGAGTGGCGGGGGCGGGGGGTGGGGGGGGGGGGCGGGGGTGGTGTTATCAGGGCAGAGCAGAGAGACAGAGACGGGGGGGGGGGGGGGGGCTGAGGATTCACTGCCTCAACTCCCGTCCTGCCGCAAGCCATGAAAACCCTACCACAGCATCCTGTGTGTGTGTGTGCATGTGTGTGTGTGTGTGGGTGTGTTTGTGGGTGTGTTTGTGAGTGTGTGTGAGTGTGTGTGTGTGAGAGTGAGTGTGAACGTGGGTGTATGCATGTGTGTGTGTATGTAAAAGCCTGTGAGTGTGTGTATGAGCACGTGTGTGTGTTTGTGGGTGAAGAAGACAAGTCCCGCCCCCTCTGCCCAAGACCGGGGTGGGGGGGGGGGGGGGCGGGGGGGGTTGGGGATTGACAGTGATGAATTCCTACATGGACCCCCCCCCCCCTCCAGACCCCTGGTCCTTTCTCCCTATTGATGGCGGAGGCTCCTCACAGATGCACGTCCAATAACAAATTAGCCTGTCTGTTAAAAGAAATCTGTAATCAGCTTCAAGAGGTGGACGCGCTTGAAGGTTAATTGGAATCGGGCTTCTGGTAAATGTCAATGGCAACGCGGAGACTTACACACTGATTGACTTTAAATACAGACCCCTCCAGTCCAGGATAAGCTCCCTCGAACCGTGTCATTTCTGGACCCCCCCCCCCCCCCCCGTTTTCCTCCTCTGTGTTTGAGGGAGGAACAAAAGGGGTGCATGAGGGAGAGAAAAACAGATTTGGGGGGGGGGGGGCATGGCGCGACCCTGGGGCCTGACACAATCAGAGATTAAATGGGCGTGTCCCATTAGCCATTTGTTTTTAACTGCTTGGGGTTTCGCGCGTTTCAAAGGTTGCAGGTTTCGGGAAAAACGTGACAACAGAGAGATTGAGAGCCCTTTTTTTTATCATCATCATCGAAGCGCGTGTGTAAGTAAATAAAAGCAAGCCTTCGTTCTTCTCTCAAGGTTCTGCCCCGGTGTGAACATTCTTTCCTGAGCCCCTCCTGCTTTTGCAATGACGGGACTTGTCCCTGCTGTCGAAACGGTCCCTCGTCCCGCTGATCGTGCCCCCCACCCCCCCCCCCCCCCCGGATGCCCCCCAACAGGGATTCATCTGAAGTTTCCAGAATCCTCAAAGGGAGGGGGCGGGGGGCGGGGGGCGGGCGGGGTGGGATCGAAGGACCGGACACGCCTCCCTACTCCACTGGATCAGCTGGAGGGGCCGGCGCCGTGTCGATACATCGACTGGTCTGTCAGGAAGTTTGTTAAGGCCTGACTGCCCCGGGCGACTGCCCTGTCTGAGCCCTGTCAGAGCCCCCCCCCCCCCCCCCGATTTTCGGTGCGCCTGTCAGACCACAGGAAACACCTGTCCCGTTTAATCTCAGCAGCTCAGAGGCGGTGGGGGGGGGGGGGGGGGGGCAGGGGGGCAGGTGTTAAAACCACCAGGTCCTGCCAGTATGGAGTCAATCGCAGTCAGCTGTCAGCGTGGAGTAAACGCTGCTCTCAGAGCCTCGGAACACTCATCCGCTCAGTCACGTATCACGGCAACACACACAGCATCTGCTGACCTGTCTCTGCTTTCAACCAGGAGAAGATTTTCGTTTTTTGAACTTCAGGAATCATCTGTCTAATTGCATCCTTAGCATCAGTGTTTTCTTGGGAATAGGAAATAGTACCCCCATCCCCCCAGTTTCATAGATTCATAGAGATTCTGCCAGTGGCTCTGGCTTTGAGGGCCAACTGCATCCACTGGAGCACGGGTCCAAACATGCATTGTAACGATCGTCATTTGCGTCTTTGGAGTTGATGTTGTCATGCCTTTTTAAATATGCATTGGTGACTGAATTGTTTCAGACCTTGGTTAAAGCTGCTGAGACACCTTTATATATAAAGATCCAAAAAATCTGCCTCTCAGTGTATGCCCGTTACATCATCACCTCTGCAGGTGATTGGCTGGACAATCTCCCCAGGTTATCACTGAAATGAAAATTGAGGTTTTCAGTTGACTTACCAGGTAAATTAAACGTTACTGACCATTTGATAGCAATTTTCAATGCAGTGAATTCAGATGTTCATGAATGCAAATATTATGACTCATTTCCAAATGTATTAAAAAGTATATGCTATTATAGTTTATGGAGAGAAATTCTCATGTTGCTCTCCCCGCACCATTTTTCCAGTTCTGAACAATTTTGTGGTCATTATGTGGAATAACGTGGACAAACCCGAGCGTTTATCATTGTACATAAATGAGCACGATGAAGGACTGAGGAAGAATCCTCCCACTCTTCATTACCAGGGCAAACACAGGGTTTGAACATTCATTGAAGGGTGAACTTCAATTCTCTTTAAAATAAATCCAATTTGTTGTGGGGACTTATTAATATACAGTATAGATAAGTAATACCAGAAGTATTACTATGTACTTTCAATTATGACTCATAACCTTATTATCATTTTCTCATTTTGTCTCTGATGACATTTTATTCCCTCCTATGGTGTTATGACTTGGCCGTACCGTTTATATTAATCCACAAGGGGTTGAATGTACTCTACTGGACTTGGTTTAACACTGAAAGTTACACAGTGTGTATATATTTTTTTTTTTCAGAAATCTGACATTTATCAATAAGACTGCTATTTGCGCACACACACTTTTTAGATACACAAGTTAGTGTTTCCTGAGACACTCAGAAAAGAATTATAATCTTAGCGATTCATTGACTTTCATGTATGAAGTATGATGACAAAAAAAAATAAAGGTTTTCACCTTTATAAGCCACGCCCAGGATTGACAGCCAATAGAAAATGTGACAGAACTTGATTCCCCTGTTGGCTGTCTGCAGTGCTCTGTGCCCCTCAGGGTGGAGACGGACGAGCGTTTCGGGGGGATGGAGGGGCTGTAATGGGGGCCGTTGATTCCCCCCGTGGCGGGGCTCTGTAACGGTCTTGTTAGCGATGGCAGTTTCGCCGGGGTCCCGAGGCCCGGGGCCCGGGGGCGAGAACGGAACGAGAACGCGCTCCTCTTTATTTGGCTCCTGTCTGCTCTCCTCTTTCCTGCCGTCGATGGCGCTCTGCACTCTGGGAAGGAAAGGGGGGGAGTAGGGGTGCAGTTTGATGTTCCCAGACTCCACTGTCGCCGTGCACCAAGCACCGGAACGCCGGATCGCCGGATTGAGGGAGCGAAGGAGTACACACTGCCCAGGCCCTGAGTAAATTTACCCTGAGAAATATCTGCCTCCTGTTCTCTGTCAATACAAAACATCAAGCGTTCTCTCCTCTCTCCTCCTTCTTCCTGCAGTTCTGGACTCACCACAGAGCCTTGCTCTGCACTGGGCCCCCCCAGAACAGAAATGTCTTCCCAGCCACTGCTTCTGGTTTTAACCCTTTTTTTAAAGTAAGTTTTTGTGCTGTTTTTTTTTGTTCTCTCAAAATTCCAAGTCAGTGTTCTAGATCTAGAACTTTTGAATTACCAGCAGTGATTGTGACGTCAGCATTAGAATGTTCAGTTAAGAACATTCTAATCATATATTTGTGCTCTTACACTTTTAAAGGGTTAATGCCAACATAACCAAAAGCACAAACTGTTGTGTGCTGCCTGATTACACACGATTCCACATAATTTAGGCACTCGGGTGCTGAACTAATGAGTTTATGAGGAATTTATTGACGTAATGATCGTTGCTGATAGACGACAGGTGAGTGCATAAATAAGTAAAAAATGAAATCACGGTTCCCGTTTCTGGGACTGAAAGGGTCATCAGTCTTCAGAAGCGCCTCTAAACCGCTTCAGTCAGTTAACATTTTAGGAAATAGCCGAGCCATTAATAACACTCCCGTATTAGCATAAGCGAATTCATCCACAGTGCGGGATTCGGTGTAGCAGTTATTAAAGTCCAATTTGGCTTCATTAATAATGGATACACCTTTGACTTTCTAATATCCAGATTATGTGGAATTACCAAGTGCATACATAATTTATTAACGACATTCAATTTGTGGGGGCTTGATGAGCATTAATTGGTGGTTAGGGGTGTCATTAAGCTGTCCCTGATGAGACCTGTCAATCACACCCCCCCCCCCCCCCCACCTGCTCCAACCCCCACCCCCCCCCCCCACCCATTACACACAAACACCTCACACCACCTGTGTCGCCGCTGGTGACAGGGGCCGGGTGACAGAGATAGAACCCCCAATGCGCCCTCCCCCCCACCCCCCCCCTCGCCGCCCCCACCCCCCTCGACTGCGAGGGCCGCGACACCTCCCCATGCCGTCTGTCGCTCGCGGCTTGGCGGCCTCTGTGAAGGGCAGGCGGGACCGAGTCCTCTCTGCTCTCTGCCTCCGCTAACCCAGCTGTTAAATACCCAACACAGCTGCCCCCCGCTAACCCACCTCACACCCGAACACTGCTACTGCTAACCCTCCTGCTCACACCCCAACACTGCCCCCTCCCTACTGCTCACACCCCAACACTGCCCCCCCACCTACCTGCTCACACCCCAACACTGCCCCCCCAGCTCACACCCCAACACTGCCCCCCCACTTACCTGCTCACACCCCAACACTGCCCCCCCAGCTCACACCCCAACACTGCCCCTCCCACTTACCTGCTCACACCCCAACACTGCACCCCCACTTATCTGCTCACACCCCAACACTGCCCTTCCCACTTACTGCTCACACCCCAACACTGCCCCCCCAGCTCACACCCCAACACTGCCCCCCTGCTCACACCCCAACACTGCCCCCCCACTTACCTGCTCACACCCCAACACTGCCCCCCCAGTTCACACCCCAACACTGCCCTTCCCACTTACCTGCTCACACCCCAACACTGCCCCCCCACTTACCTGCTCACACCACAACACTACCCCCCCAGCTCACACCCCAACACTGCCCCCCCACTTACCTGCTCACACCCCAACACTGCACCCCCACTTACCTGCTCACACCCCAACACTGCCCTTCCCACTTACCTGCTCACACCCCAACACTGCACCCCCACTTACCTGCTCACACCCCAACACTGCCCTTCCCACTTACTGCTCACACCCCAACACTGCCCCCCCAGCTCACACCCCAACACTGCCCCCCTGCTCACACCCCAACACTGCCCCCCCACTTACCTGCTCACACCCCAACACTGCCCCCCCAGTTCACACCCCAACACTGCCCTTCCCACTTACCTGCTCACACCCCAACACTGCCCCCCCACTTACCTGCTCACACCCCAACACTTTCCCCCCACTTACCTGCTCACACCCCAACACTGCCCCCCCCACTTACCTGCTCACACCCCAACACTGCCCCCCCACTTTCCTGCTCACACCCCAACACTGCCCCCCCACTTACCTGCTCACACCCCAACACTGTCCCCCCAACTGACCTGCTCACACCCCAACACTGCCCCCCCACTTACCTGCTCACACCCCAACACTGCCCCACCAGCTCACACCACAACACTGCCCCCCCACTTACCTGCTCACACCCCAACACTGTCACCACCCTCCTGCTCACACCCCAACACTGCCCCCCCTGCCCACCTGCTCACACCCCAACACTGTCACCACCCTCCTGCTCACACCCCAACACTGCCCCCCCACTTACCTGCTCACACCCCAACACTGTCCCCCCGCCCACCTGCTCACACCCCAACACTGCCCCCGCCCACCTGCTCACACCCCAACACTGCCCCTCCCTACTGCTCACACCCCAACACTGCCCCCCCACTTACCTGCTCACAACCCAACACTGCCCCCCCGCCCACCTGCTCACACCCCAACATTGCCCCCTCCCTCCTGCTCACACCCCAACACTTCCCCCCCAATTACCTGCTCACACCCCAACACTGTCACCACCCTCCTGCTCACACCCTAACACTGCCCCCCTGCCCACCTGCTCACACCCCAACACTGTCACCACCCTCCTGCTCACACCCCAACACTGCCCCCCCACTTACCTGCTCACACCCCAACACTGTCCCCCCGCCCACCTGCTCACACCCCAACACTGCCCCCTCACTTACCCGCTCACACCCCAACACTGCCCCCCCACTTACCTACTCACACCCCAACACTGCCCCCTCTCGCCTCCTGCTCACACCCCAACACTGCTATCTTTAACTCACCTGCTCACACCCCAACACTGCCCCCTCCCGCTAACCCTCCTGCTCACATCCCAACACTGCCCACTCCCGCTAACCCTCCTGCTCACACCCCAACACTGCCCCCCCACTTACCTGCTCACACCCCAACACTGCCCCCTCCTCCTAACCCTGCTAACGCAGCCACACGTGTGCATAGGATCCAACCCTTGGCCCAGACATGTTTTTAAAACCAGTCCAGTAATAGAACTCTCCAGTGGAGGAAAAAGAAAGAGAACACAAACTAAAACTTGGTTGGATGGTAAGTTAAGAATTACATTATCCCTGAGTAGTCCCCCAGTGCTCTCCTCCTCTGCGTTTGTATCTGAAGGGCCGTGGCCTTCTTAAAAAAGCGAATAGCAGACAAATCTGAGCAAGCATCTTGAACCGGAAACCGAGAGAGAGAGAGAGAGGCGTTCTCCATTCCTCAGTCTCCGCACTTAACGTTGTTTCTTCTCCCCTGATGGCTGCCTTGGAACGGGCCCGGCTAAAATCTGTCACCGCGAGGAAAGTGTTTTTTTTGATTCACCGCACCCAGAATTTTCTCTTAATTCGCCGCATAGAAAATCCATCTGCGAGGAATGCTAAAAATTGGTCTTAAGTTCCGAGCGGCAGGACGTACCGCATGTTCGGTTATTATTGTGAGATGAAAGGTCCCATTTTGAGGGTGCGGTGTAATGACAGCAGGTCTCCCGCTGTACTGATTGCTGCGGTATTTTGGAGAGGCGCAGATGGAAGGACATGAAATTGAATGGAAATTTTTTTTTAAGGGCTGCTAAGATGGTGCGCAATTTGTGTGTTTGATTTCCTTTTCCTTTGGAGCAGACACTCAACCTGAAGAAGTCTTAAAGAAGGCATGGAGGAAGTAGGTTCCGTCTCTCCTCCTTCTCTTTGTGCTTGCTAGCGCAACAGCTACAGACACAGACGCACACAGACGCAGTCCGTTGATGTAAAACAATGAATATGTTTCTGAACTTCCTTTTCTTATCTGGGCACGGACATTAAACCATGCAAAACAACTTTTTTTTTTGTCACTTTTCTTCACTAGCTTCTGAGTGCTCGTTTTTAAACCTCTCAGCCACTACTACACTGACTGTAAACACAGAGTCTCAGCTGTTCTCTGATTGGTTCACTGCCAGCTCATTTAGCGATTGGAGATCGGAGAGTTCTAGAACCCCTCTGCTACACTCCGGAGTGAGCTGAATCAGAGGCAGTGGAAAAGAGGGCGAAAAACAAAATGGATGCCGCCCTTTGAGGAAGAAAGTGGTCTGGAATTCAGTTTAGTTGGAGATTAGTGCGGAAAGTGATGGAAGTCATTTTTAACAGTAAAAAAAAAAAAATCCAATTTAACAAACAGTGGTTTTCAGGCAAATGCAATTTGTGCGATTTTCCTGGGCTGTTATTCACTCAAGAGAAGAAACTACTGTAATGCCAGTGTTACATGTGTATATGACATCATGCTATTATAGGAAGGCAAAAAAAACGCTAACGCATATATCAGTTCTGAATCAAGGATGTTTGCCTCTTGTGCTACGTACATGCATCAGTGACGTAAGCGTACCGCTTCTGCCTGTCGTGTTTTAAAATTGGCTGCTGCACCGCCTGTGAACTCGAACAGCACGGCGCGTTCGTGAAACGTTAAAACGTGTGAAAGCCATCAATCACGCGCCTAAGCAGTGTATTAAGTCAGCAGTGCAATGAGCATATGCATTACTGCTTCGGCTTATTGTCCCGTTTGTTCGTATATCACAGCAGACGTCCTGCACTCGACACGGTAAGCGCGGGGCTGTCGTTTTTAATGAGGTCAGAAGTTCACCGCAAGTGCGTCCGCACCGTTCGACAAATCATCCTAATTTATTTTGTCTCGCTGGAAAATAATATTTTGGTCTGAAGTATGTGTACCAGCTCAACAGAGGGGGGGGGGGGGAAACAAATTAGCAGTTACCAGGGGAACGTGTCTTTTTATTTATACAACAGCGTATTGAGAATTTTCCCAATAAGGCAGAGATGGAATCTGTATTTGTTTTTAACATTGATTCACAATAAAATAATAGTGTTCTTTTAAAAACAGTTTAACAAGTTAAATGTATTAATTAGCAAACTGTTTGTGAAAATAAACATCAGCGCTTGTATTGGATTGTGAGTGCAGTTTAAGGACAAATGTTGACGAATTCAGGAATAATTCAGGGCTAGCTTCTTTGCTACGGTAGGTCACTCACCTGGGATTTAAATCTTCAGCCTCTAACCCCTCCCTCTATTCTGGGGGGTGCTTCATGAAGCAGGATTACTGAGTTAGCTGGATACCTGACTTAGCTGGATAACTGCGCTGAGTAAAACCCGGAACAGCTCTTTTTACTTCAGTCCATGTTTCAGAATTGGGATTCTTCCTCTGAAGCCACGCATCCTCCGACGAGAAGTGACTTTGTAATCGCCTCCCTTCATTTCAACGGGAGCCAGTTTTCAGTGTCTGAAAGGCATGCTGGGATAGCTGGAGATGCGAGTCAAGACATCAGAGCGACCGGACGCATGGGGAACATGGTGCCATAACCAATCAGATTAAAGATCCGACGTGTAAACTGTCCGATTTCAAATAACATTCCCCCCCTTTTTCCACATAGTTCTGTCAAGGAGGGCTCCTTAATTATTGCTCAGTGGAGATTTCCAAAAAACAATCTACGATGGGTATACATTTAATGAGCTCTGTTTTAAAAACGTTAAAAAAACACGCCCACAAGCCCGCGGGGCGACCTTGTCAGGGAGGAGGAAGTGCGGCTTCAGCCTTTCGTTTGGCTTTCGCTTGGTCGGAACGCCGGTCGGAACGCTGGTCGGAACGCCGGTCGGAACGCTGGTCGGAACGCCGGTCGGAAGGCCGGTCGGGAACGCCGGTCGGAACGCGGGGGCGTGCGGAGAGCGGCGAGCGCCCCGGTATTCCGCCCCGGTATTCCGAGCCATTTACTCCGATTAGCCGGAATGTCGCAGGCCGCTGCCTTCCCGCCACATCCGCCTTGAGGAAGTGATTAATGGGCGGAATTAGGGGAGCGGCGGCCGCTGGTCGCTCCCTGACCAATCACAATTTAGCGTTTTTTTTTCGGGATAAACGGCAAGAGGATTACTGACATTTTATGCTTTTGCTTTTTCTTTCTTTATTTATTTCTTTATTTTTTTGGTGGTTTTGCTGTTTCTCTCTCCACACATTTGATCCCAGAAAAAGGCTCTAAATGTTTGAAGACTTTGATTCACCCCCGCCAGTGAAAACAACGCCCCTTCTTTTTTAACGCCGTGACATTTTGTAGTTTTCCATTAAACGTGATCAACGCGCGAAATGTTCTCAGAGAAAGCCGCGGCCTGGGCTAAGTGCGTTTCTGCCCGTTCCAACATTCATATTATTAGTGTCGCCATCAAGGCCTCTGAAGGGGGGGGGGGGGCAAAATGACTAATGCAGAGAAAGAGACAGATTTCACTAGGCATTAAAAATATGGATGTGGCTCTCTCAGCGGGGTGTAACTGCCAGCCCGGCGCTGAAGAGAACGCAGATGCCATTGGCTCATTCCTCTCTTTCTCTGCAGTGTGAGCTGCTCTCTCTTTAAAACATCGCCTCTTATTAAAAAAAAAAAAGCAGCTGCCTAATTGTGTCAGCAACCACAATGGAGATGGTAGCATTGCACATCCCCCCCCATTTACGATGCTTATGATGGGGGGGGGGGGGGGGGGGGGGGCTAAAGGTAAACAACGTTATATAGAGGCCCTCTCTAAATTACCCAGAATTCTCCCCTGGCACAGAAACGGCAGCTAAGAGAGCCATCTTGGAAGCTCGCAGGAGCGCTAATCCCTCCCGCCTGTGTGCTGGCAGGTAAGGCGATCAGATGAAACATTGATGGAGGAGGGGAGGGGGGGGGGAGGGGGGGGGGGCTGCTGGGGATCTATTTAAGCAACCGAGGATGAGAACCGCGGCTGATCCCCAGCTCGTTCGTGACTCCGCCTCTTGAGAGCAGATCAGGGGCCTGTCTGATGTCGTCGTCCTCAGACCCATTGGGGTCAACTGCAGTGCAGCTTAGCTGGAGTCTATACCTTCAGGTTTAAACCTCCAGACCACAGAGCTGAATTTCAGCTGGAGCAGCTAATCCTTATTCCTCAGCTTTCTGGATAGCTGCTCGAGTTGTTATGCAGTTTTGTGGACTAGAGGTTTCAACCTGAGGTTTAAGCTCCAATGAAGAATACTGCAATTTGACCCATCCTGTCTCAGGTTATACAGCACAGTCTTACGTTTCCTGTGTACAAGCTCAGGTTATATAGCACAGTATTATGTTTCCTGTGTACTAGCTCAGGTTATATAGCACAGTCTCACGTTTCCTGCGTACTAGCTCAGGTTATATAGCACAGTCTCACGTTTCCTGCGTACTAGCTCAGGTTATATAGCACAGTCTCACGTTTCCTGCATACTAGCTCAGGTTATATAGCACAGTCTCACGTTTCCTGCGTACTAGCTCAGGTTATACAGCACAGTCTCACGTTTCCTGCGTACTAGCTCAGGTTATATAGCACAGTCTCACGTTTCCTGCGTACTAGCTCAGGTTATATAGCACAGTCTCACGTTTCCTGCGTACAAGCTCAGGTTATATAGCACAGTCTCACGTTTCCTGCGTACTAGCTCAGGTTATATAGCACAGTCTCACGTTTCCTGCGTACAAGCTCAGGTTATATAGCACAGTCTCACGTTTCCTGCGTACTAGCTCAGGTTATATAACACAGTCTCAGGTTTTCAGCCCCAGTAATCTCACCTCTCTCCAGGTCACTGGGGCCGGCTCTTTCAGACACGCTAGCCGTAAGTACAGCGTGAGCGCCCAGGCGCCGCTTCACGCACGCTGAGCATCATTCGCTTAAATGACGGATGAGCCTCCCCTCGCTGGCTGCCTCCGCTTTGCTTATACCTGCTGGCCCTTGTTCACCCAGGCGTTTCCATTTTTTTTGTCCACTACTTGTGGACGAGTAGAACAAGTAGTACAAGACAGAACTTTTCTTTCTTGGCCATTTTTCCCCTCAGTGGTAACTCAGTGGAGGGACTCTCATAATCGTACAGGACTAGACTCCCAAACAGGAACTGGTTTTTAAATTGTGAAGCCAAAGGCAAGGCCGCAGTGCTAGTTGAATCCAGGCCTTGGTCAGTGATGATGGAAACGGCGTACCTGTTTCTCTCTGGTCGCCTCTGGAGTTTTCGGGATCTCAAAAATGGTATTAGCCTGAGGTGACACTGTAAAGTAAGCACTGGATAATTTCTCGCAACACCTCCGCATGTATAATTTGTGCCTAGACCTATTCCCCCGACAGATGGTAAGTGGCTAGCTGTACAATTATTATTTTGCACCATATATTTGGAGTTTAATTATAAGTTTCATGGGAAGAGAAATCCACGAGCTTTTCAAAAGTAAGCGCAGCAGCAGAGCATCCTAAGAATTATATCCTCTGTATTACACTTGATTGTTCATGTATTAACGTCATGTTCAAAAGAAACCACGTCCATGGATTTAACATTACCCAGGCTGACCCTGGTTCCTAGAACCATTTATGAGTGCAGTGGTGCTGTTTCTCCCCCCTGCGATTATAGTTCACAGCCGCAATCTGCATAAACGTATAGTTCTATTTGTGTTTTTTTTTTGCATTGTGTTTCTATGCATTTTCGACGGAACATTTAGCGTCTCGCTAACAAAGTAGCGTTTCCGGCGCGTCTCGCCCGCTGCCGCCTGTTGCTTTGAGTGTTAGCCGAGCGGCCGCTGGGTCCAGCTGCCCGTGATTGGCTATTCATTCCGGGGGCCCAGAGAATGCTGCCCAGTCATTTCCCTGTGTTCAGACAGAATGGGGCGGGGGGGGTCGCTGGGGGAAGGGGGGAGGGGGGGGGGGGAGATCACCGCAAGCCGACATGTCGCATTTCAGCCTGTGCCGGCAAACAGATAATTGTTTTTTACCTCTCTCTCTCTCTCTGTCTCTTTCTCTTTCTCTCCCTGCCTCTCTCTCTCTCTTGCTCTCTCACTCTCTCTTTCCCTCCCTGCTTTTCTCTCTCTCTCTCTCTCTCTCTGTCTCTTTCTCTTTCCCTCCCTGCCTCTCTCTCTCTCTCTCTCTCCCTCCCTGCCTCTCTCTCTCTCCCTCTCTCTCTCTTTATCTCCCCTGCAGCCAATTTACAAGAGCCTCCTATTCCGAAGGTACGGCAGAGCGAGAAAGGAGGGGGCGGGGGGGACCAGTCTTCCCTTTTCACTTTTATTCATTGTCTAATATACTGGATGACATATGGAACACTGGGAATAATATGTGCCCCGTCCGTGTTTATATCGTTTATACGGTGGCACATGACAGGAGCGGCTGAACTCCGTAAGCAAGCCTGAACGAATGAATGTGAGGTGGGGTGGGGGTGGGGGTGGGGGGGTGGGGGGGTGGGGGTGGGGGGGTGGGGGGAGGGGGTACAAGGACACAGAGAAAAAGAGAGCAATCAGATTGAGCTTGGAAGAGGAAGACAGAAAAAAGGAGGAAATGATCTTGCAATTAAGTGGAACGTGAAGGGTGAACTGAGTGTTGCGCTTGCCTATGGCATACATATAAAACTTACATATTAGCAAAACAAACATTATCCATACTGATCTATCTCAATCAAAACTCTGTCACTTCATTTCAATTGCATTCAGTGATTTTGCTTTTCTGCCAGAATAACAGGACCAGTATCACCAAATCACATACACAGCATAAGCAGCAGGAATATATTCATGTGTTTTCCTGTAATAGGTGCAGTACTTCAAACGTGTATGTATAACATGTAAATATGCGCGTAATATGCGTGTAATAAAGCATATATAAACGCATTATAACACTGTAGTAGGAGCGGTAACTTGTCTCTCCACCGCAGGGACGGCACAGATGTCTGACGGGCACAGCCCTCCCCCTCTCTTTTTTTTAATACTCTTTGCATCCCCCGTTCCTTCACTCCTCCGCTTCTCCCTCATTCCGCTCTCAGCCTGGCCGCTCGTTTGTATGAGGCGTGGGAGGGCGGGGCCGGGGGCTTTGACAGGCAAACCCCCGCCCCCCCCCCCCGCCCCGCGGGTAATTGCCGCCTTGCAGTGGCCTTCTCCGCGCACAGGCATGTCGTCCTTCCCTTTCTTTTCTTTCTTCTCTCTTCTTTATTCGTCCATTTCTGAGGAGCCAGTGGTATAAGGAGATGCCGCAGCGATGGTGTTTCTCGCCGCCCCCCCCCCCGCCCCCCCACCCATTACCGTGTGGAATTGGGCCAAACAAAAGGAAACGTTCTATTTTCCTCACACCAGGGGGCTTTCAGTCTTACCCGCCAATCGTAGGAACGCTCAGCCATCCCCCCCCCCCCCCCCCCCCCCCCCCCCGCAACCCCCCGGGTCTTGTTTCTTTGGGCTGATCTAATTGGGAAGTTGAAAGGGACGTTTAATCCTGGTGTGCTGCTGGCGGAGACTGGGTTCCATCTTCAGGCACCCTACAGACACTATGTGTGAGGTGGTGGCACCTCTCTCTCTAATTTCTGCGGGTTAATTGACCCTGACGAGGGGCAGGTGTATGAGTATTATGGTGAGGTGATAGCACCTCACAGGTATTTGTCTGAGCTAATTGTCCCTGATGAGGGCCAGGTGTAGGAGGCCTATATGTAGCCCCTGATTTCTGGGGTTCAGCGCAGACTCATTGTTTGTCAGACTCTTAGTGTGTAGGGGTGTGAGAATCGGCAGAAGTTACCGTGTTGATCCTATCTGCCTGATTTGATCACCAGTTAGTTTCTTCTCGAGTTGGTTATCTCTCTGCGCTGTGGAGGACATTTTGCCCTCGTCTCTTTAGTTTTCTTTTTGTTTTCTACCCGCCGGGCTGCGAATATCCTTTTTCTTTTGTAAGTGACCCCACTCTGTTTTTCTAGTGGGGGTTTTCTTTTTGGGGCAGCTACGCTGCGGTGGTGTTTAATTTCTTTTCGTTTTCTGAGCCCGCTGACAGAATCTCCAGTGAGTGGAGAGAGCGATTACTTCGCTCTTTATTATTTGGTTTTTCCCCTTCCCTTTCTATCGCTCAGCGATTTGGTGGTTATCCCTCAGGGTTAACTTTTAGATCCCCTCGGTCCGCAATTGCGTCCCACCCTCCTCAACCGTGACAGAATGAGTCTGCCTAAACCGGACGCAGCGGACCCTTCTGCGCTTGATTACCAACTAGTGGCGCATGGACAGGCAATCGCCGCACAGGGAGTCATGTTAGGCTCCCATGAGCAGATCCTTCATACCATTACTGAACAACAGAATTCTCATGCCAACATGTTAAAAGAAATACTGGCCCATTTACAGAAGCCAGCTCCACCCGTTGCGGTCCAACAAGCACCTCCAGCCCCGCCCCATGGGCAAATCACACACCGTGAACCCAAAATGCCGACACCTGGTCGGTATGACGGGCATCCAGGAAAATGTAAAGGGTTTATCACCCAATGCAGCTTGGTGTTTGAATTGCAACCCTCCATGTTTTGCACAGAACGAGCCCGGGTAGCATACATAATATCACTTCTCTCAGATAGGGCTCTCTCATGGGCTACAGCTGTGTGGGAGAAGCAAACTCCTATCTGTTTGAACTCCACCCTTTTTGTGGCTGAAATGAGTAGAGTTTTTGACCATGACATAAGCGGCCAGGAGGCAGCTAAACGACTTATTGGGTTACAACAGGGCTCAACCAGCGTAGCTGACTTCTCCATTCAATTCCGCACTTTAGCTGCTGAATCAGGTTGGAACAGGGAAGCCCTGACGGCAATTTTTATGCATGCCTTGTCAGAAAAAATTAAAGACGAATTAGCCACCCGCGACATTCCTGACGCACTCGAGGAATTGATTTCATTAGCCATTCGGATTGATAACCGGATCCGTGAACGCAACAGAGAGAGAGAGAGCACTCACTCCCGATCCATTTCGGGGCGGGGGTTTACCATCCCTCAGAGAACACCCGAATCATTTAGCATGTCCCTGGACCATGATGAACCCATGCAACTAGGGCGCACGCGGCTCTCTCAGGTAGAGAGAGACAGACGAATGAGCAGTGGGTCCTGTTTGTTTTGTGGGAAAGCGGGTCATTACATTCGGAGGTGTCCTGAAATAAAAAAGAAAGGAATTCAGGGAAAAGAGTAGACTCGTCAGAGCAGGGGGAAGCTCTGACGAGTCTGAATAACCCCCCCACGGCAGCCAATAACCGCACCTTTCTACCAGTGGAGTTATCATGGAGTAATATCAAATACAACCTCCCTGCGTTTTTAGATTCAGGAGCGGCTGGCTGTTTTATTGATGTGACCCTGGCCAAAAACCTTAGCATGCCTATATCTCCCCTCCCATATCCACTTAACATCACGGCATTGGATGGTCGACCGTTGGGTTTAGGGAGGGTTGAAAAAATCACGGGCCACATTAAAACTCGCATTGACACCCACTTTGAGAAGATGCAGTTCTTCATTATTGATTCACCTGAGTTACCACTCATCCTGGGACACCCATGGCTCTCTAAACACAATCCTCATATTAATTGGAGTTCGGGGTCGGTGCTGAGTTGGAGTCCCAAGTGCGCGTCTCGTTGTGTTGAACCGGTTCAACTCAGTCCGTTGTCCCTCAAGTTCCCTGCTACTATGAGCTCTTCCTCTCTCGAGTTCCCCAGTCCTAGTTTGGAGGCCCCTCTTGTCTCTCCTGCTCCTGGAGGCTCCTTCCCTTCTGAACCCCACAGGATCTCGACTCCTGTGTCTTTCGAGTCCCCTGCCCCTTCTGGTACTATCTCTCTCGGGTCTACGGGTTCTCCCGCTCTCATCGGGGTCCCTGTGGAGTATACTGAACTTAGTGAAGTATTTAGTAAACAGAAGGCCTCCGTCCTACCTCCCCATAGGCCCTACGATTGTGCCATCGATCTTCTCCCAGGCACTACACCCCCTAGGGGCCGTTTGTTTTCTTTGTCGATACCTGAAACAGCCGCTATGAAGAGTTATATTGATGAGGCTCTAGCGGCTGGTTTCATTCGGCCCTCTACGTCCCCAGCGGGGGCTGGATTTTTCTTTGTGGGGAAGAAAGACGGGGGACTTAGACCCTGCATAGACTATAGAGGACTTAATAAAATCACGGTAAAAAACCGCTACCCCCTCCCCCTCATGGCCACGGCGTTTGAGCGCCTGCAGGGGGCGTCCATCTTTACCAAGTTGGACCTCAGAAATGCCTACAACTTGGTACGTATACGTGAGGGGGATGAGTGGAAGACGGCATTCAACACCCCTAGGGGGCACTATGAATATCTGGTCATGCCTTTCGGCCTTTCAAACTCTCCTTCGGTCTTTCAGGCGTTAGTAAATGACGCGCTCAGGGACATGCTGGAATTATTTGTTTACGTGTACCTGGATGACATCCTGATTTTTTCAAAGACCTATCAGGAGCATGTATCCCACGTCAAATTAGTACTGCACAGGTTGTTAGAACACAAACTCTATGTCAAGGCAGAGAAATGCGTGTTCCATGCCTCCACAGTCAGCTTTTTGGGGTACATCGTGTCACAGGGCAGTGTGCAGATGGACCCCAGCAAGGTCAAGGCAGTACTGGAGTGGCCTCGGCCTGACTCCATCAAACAGGTGCAGCGGTTTCTGGGCTTCGCAAATTTTTACCGGCGCTTCATTAGGGGGTTCAGCTCTGTCGCTGCCCCACTCTCAGCCTTGACTAAGGGTACCTCCCCCCGGTTCAGTTGGTCCCCGCAGGCTGAAAAGGCCTTCATGGAGCTGAAACGGAGGTTCACTACCGCGCCCGTCCTCATTCACCCGGACCCCTCTCTGCCCTTCGTCATCGAGGTCGATGCTTCTGACGTAGGGGTTGGGGCGGTGTTATCCCAACGGTGTCCCCAGGACCAGAAACTTCACCCCTGCGCGTTCTTCTCACGGCGTCTCCTGCCCGCCGAGAGGAATTATGACGTTGGTAACAAGGAGCTCCTGGCGGTGAAGTTGGCCTTGGAAGAGTGGCGCCACTGGCTGGAGGGTGCGGAGCATCCATTTGTGGTCTGGACGGACCACAAAAATCTGACTTACATCCAGGAGGCCAAACGCCTGAACCCTCGCCAAGCTCGGTGGGCCCTCTTTTTCAATAGGTTCAACTTCAACCTATCCTACCGTCCAGGTTCGAAGAATCTGAAGCCAGACACACTTTCCCGTCAGTTTGACCGTTCGGACAGGGACAGATCTCTGGAGCCCATTATACCAGTCACCCGCATCCTCGCCCCACTTACCTGGGGCGTCGAGGCAGTGGTTCGGGAGGCCCAGCAGCAGGAGCCTGACCCGGGAGGGGGGCCTCCAGGCCGTTGGTTCGTCCCTAATAGAGTGCGCTCGCAGGTTCTTCAGTGGGGTCACTCGTCCCGCCTTACAAACCATCCGGGGGTCCACCGCACTCTGGACTTTCTTAAGAGGAGGTTCTGGTGGCCCCGGATGGAGGGGGACGTGCGGGAGTTTGTGGCCGCTTGCACTGTTTGTGCCCGGAACAAGACATCGCAACGTCCCCCTGCAGGTCTCCTCCGGCCTCTGCCTATCCCTCATCGCCCCTGGTCACATGTAGCCCTGGACTTTATCACCGGGTTACCCCTGTCAGATGGTTCCACCACCATCATGGTTATAGTGGATCGATTCTCAAAAGCGGCTCATTTCGTTCCCCTCCCTAAGCTTCCCTCGGCCCGAGAGACCGCCCAGCTTATTGTCCAGCATGTCTTTCGCCTCCACGGTCTACCCCAAGACATCGTGTCTGACCGTGGTCCACAGTTCTCTTCTCGCTTCTGGAAGGCATTTTGCTCTCTAGTGGACTCTTCGGCCAGTCTGTCGTCAGGGTTCCATCCTGAGACCAACGGTCAGACTGAGCGCACCAATCAGACGCTGGAGAGAACGCTTCGGTGTTTGGTCTCTTCAAACCCGACTACCTGGAGCAGTCAACTTATCTGGGCAGAGTACGCGTACAACACCCTGCTGAACGCTTCGACCGGTCTCTCTCCTTTTGAGTGCCAGTACGGATATCAGCCGCCATTGTTCCCAAAACAGGAGAAAGATACGGAGGTGCCCTCGGCCGCACGTTTCATCCAGCGGTGTCGCGCCACCTGGAGGCGGGTTCGGGCATCTCTTCAGCGTGCGACAGCGCGACAGAAGCGTTATGCTGATCGACGTCGATGTCCGGCTCCGTCCTATCGGGTCGGCCAGAGGGTGTGGCTCTCCACGCGTGACCTCCCCTTGCGGGTTGAGTCCCGCAAATTAGCGCCGCGCTACATCGGTCCCTTCAAGATTATTCGGAGAATTAATCCGGTCACGGTCCGTCTCCTGCTTCCCCGGTCCATGAGAATTCACCCCACGTTCCATGTCTCGCGCCTCAAACCAGTCCTCTCCAGCACGCTGGCACCAGCTGACAGGCCTCCGCCTCCCCCTAGGTTGGTCGGCGGTCAACCGGTCTACACTGTTCGGCGCATCCTGAACAGTCGTCGCGTGGGACGTGGGGTGCAGTACCTTGTGGACTGGGAGGGATACGGGCCGGAGGAACGCACCTGGGTCCCAACTAGGGACATCTTGGACCCAGAGCTTATCCAGGACTTCCGTCGGCGCCTCCCCGCGGGCTCAGCGGGAACGTCGGGTGCCGTCCCTTAGGGGAGGGGGTCCTGTGAGGTGGTGGCACCTCTCTCTCTAATTTCTGCGGGTTAATTGACCCTGACGAGGGGCAGGTGTATGAGTATTATGGTGAGGTGATAGCACCTCACAGGTATTTGTCTGAGCTAATTGTCCCTGATGAGGGCCAGGTGTAGGAGGCCTATATGTAGCCCCTGATTTCTGGGGTTCAGCGCAGACTCATTGTTTGTCAGACTCTTAGTGTGTAGGGGTGTGAGAATCGGCAGAAGTTACCGTGTTGATCCTATCTGCCTGATTTGATCACCAGTTAGTTTCTTCTCGAGTTGGTTATCTCTCTGCGCTGTGGAGGACATTTTGCCCTCGTCTGTTTAGTTTTCTTTTTGTTTTCTACCCGCCGGGCTGCGAATATCCTTTTTCTTTTGTAAGTGACCCCACTCTGTTTTTCTAGTGGGGGTTTTCTTTTTGGGGCAGCTACGCTGCGGTGGTGTTTAATTTCTTTTCGTTTTCTGAGCCCGCTGACAGAATCTCCAGTGAGTGGAGAGAGCGATTACTTCGCTCTTTATTATTTGGTTTTTCCCCTTCCCTTTCTATCGCTCAGCGATTTGGTGGTTATCCCTCAGGGTTAACTTTTAGATCCCCTCGGTCCGCAATTGCGTCCCACCCTCCTCAACCGTGACACTATGAGGCCCAAACGGACTTCACCAAACCTCAGACTCAGGCTCTGCGTCTCCTGGAACAACAGTGCACCTGTGTGTGTGTGTGTGTGTGTGTCTGTGCGTACATGTGTGTGTGTGTGCGTGTGTGCATGTGCATGTGTGCATACTTGTGTGTGTGTGTGTGTGTGTTTGTGCCTGTGTGTGTGTGTGTGCATGCGTGCGTACTTGTGTGTGTGTGTGCGTATGTGTCTGTGTGCCAACAAGGCATCTAGCAGACAGCTGCTTTTCCCAGAATGTCTCTCATCTGCATGAAGCCTCCTGTCTTCATATGATTGCTCGAGTCTTCAAAGGGAAATGGCGGTAGCACTTCAAGTGGGAAAAATAGAACGCAGCGGCTTCCACTTTTAACCCTTTGAAGAATGGGATTTTCTTTTTTCAATTTCCAAGTCAGTGTTCTAGAACTCCACTGCTTCCAGTTACCAGCAGTGATTGTGACATCATCAGCATCAGAATGTTCAGCTAAGAACATTCTAATCATGTATTTGTGACCTCACTCCTGAGAAGGGTCCATTCGCTCTGCGGCAGCCATCTTCCCCCCCTTTCACACCGGACTTCTCGAAGGAAGGACAAGCCTTGCATTTCCGTTGGCTCGTCCGAGACGTTCCTTTTCTCTTTCCATCCTCCGTCTGCCAGGGAGAATTCCTTCACCTTTCTCCAGTCTCCAGTGGATTCCCCTTTGGATTCATAGAAAGCCGTACCCAATTAATCCCTGTTTCCCTCCGGCCCTGTCTCTGCTGAGATGTTGTCGTGATGGTTTCTAGGTTTCTGGAGGGAGGATGCCTAGTTGTCCCCCACCTCTCACCCCCACCCCCCCCCCAAAAAATAAATAAATAAATAAATAAAACACCCTGGCCAACACTCTTTCTTAATTTAGGTTTTTTTAGTTTTTTTTTTTTAGATTCTATATTGTCCTTCTACAGGAAATTTGCTACCACAGTCTGTACAGTGAACATGCCACAATACAACACTATGTGTACACAAGTAAATACATCTGTAATCTGCACATTACTCAACGGGTTCACCCCCCCCCCCCAAAGAAAGAAAAACTAACTAAAAACGAGGAGTTGATGGGATCACCTCCTCTGGTGGTCGTTGCACCAGAGGAGGTGATCCCATCAACTCCGTAGCAACGTCCGCTGACACCAACGAAATTATGCCCCTACAACAGAAGCATGTTACTTTTAACGAGCCAGGGATACCAACGGAATTACACCGCTAAAACAGAAGCGTGTTACTTTTAACGAGCCCGTAACATCACAAAAGCGTGGAGGGGGAGGGGAGGAGGAGGTGGAAGAAGAGGGCCATAATTACGCGGGAATGGCGACTGGGAGCCTGGCAGCCGCTCGCTTGAGGCTCATGGGTAAAATGAACACTGCCTCTCGCTCGCCGTCACGGAAACCACCGTCGCGCGAGGAGAAGGGAGGAGTTACAGGCGGCAGCGGACGTCCTCTCGATTGCTCGCGGAAGAGACGAAGAGTGACAGAGGGTGATATTGCTAGTCGGCCGTGTTGTGTAATGGGTAAGGAGGTGGTCTTGTAACCTAAAGGTCGTAGGTTTGGTTCCTAGGTTGGACACTGCTGTTGTATCCTTGAGCAAGGTACTTAACCTGCATTGCTTCAGTGTATATCTAGCTGTATAAATGGATGAAATGTAAATGCTATGTAAAAAAAGTGTAAGTGTAAGTCGCCCTGGATAAGAGCGTCTGCTAAATGCCTGTAATGTAGCCTAGTCTTGAGGGTTTGGGTTTGCGTTCTTTATTCGGAAATTATGCATAATTTTTCTTTTTTTTAAAGAAGCAGGCCATTGTCAAAAAAAAAAAAAAACTGGGGCCATTGTCATGTTTGGAGTACCGAAACGACAGTTACAAAACAACCCTTCCTCGTTTTGACAGCTGTTTGCGTTTTTGTTTCACATTGATTCTCCTGCCAAATTAACTTTTGATTTATGATGCGAGATTCTCTTGTAATGTTTGTCAGCAAACAAACGCACAGCGCTGAAGTGCGTGAAGGTTGCCATAGTTACTGTGATGGATGCGCTTGCATTTCTCCGGTTTGCTTCTCCTCCGAGTTCCGCCTCCCATTACCTCCGCTGTCCGGTACTCCTTGCCTTTTCCATTTTTGACCACGGTCAGACTTGGTCCTGGTATTCTGGTTTGGGAAATCGAGGGCAGTTGTGCTTTCAGAACTGGTAAGCGACGCAGAGTCAAACAAATACAGTTTCGGAACAAACTCTCCAGACTTTTCGTACAGTAATTTTCAAGTGAAGGAACGTTAAGAATGGACATGCTGCCCTGTGCATCAGAGTTTATCGCGTTATAGTCAACATCGCAAATGGAGATTAAAAACTAACGTACTGCTGAAACTAAGGAACATTCTAGAAAAGTAGGAGCCTTTAGGCCAAGAAAAGAATGTGTTGCAATTATCAGACTACAATGGCTCATCGTGCACCGTGCCTCATGGAGACGAAACTGAAGAAAGAAAGGTGTAAAATGGTTATTATCCAGACCTGTCATTTCCAGTGAAGTTTCCTGACAGACGGTCCTCTGCGTTAAGAATGAGAAGATCTGCAGATCTATAGAACTTAAAAAAACGAGGCGCCGTCCTCGCACAATAATAGACCTTATAAAAATAAACGTGTGAAATTGTTCATTTTATACGCTGACACGTGCGTGGTGGTTTCCCTGTGTTCTCCGCTTCGGTGCTTTCTTTGTGGAGGAAAAGTGCGCCGCGGCTGAACTTTCAATAAAGCACCTTTTAAAAGAGACGGGGGGGGGGGGGGCGGGGGGGGGGGGGAAGCCAGGGAATCTGAAAAGTCCTGCGAGATGAGTCGGCCATTTTTTTTTAACGGAGCGGGAGTTATAATTTACACCTCTCTCGCGGACGTGTGGACCGGGGAGGGGACGGGGGGCGGGGGGAGGGGGGGTGTCAGACGCCTCTCCGTTGGCAGATGGATGTGCAGACCAGATGAGTGTAAAGCAGTCAGGTATCTGCTGGGGAATACTGATACGTTGAAGCGCAGGAGAGCGGGGGGGAGAAACGCGGGGCCTGCTCGTGAACCGTGAGAGGAAACCCGTTCGGCACGCCCGGCATCTCGAGCGGGAGCGGCTCTCCTCACCCCCCCCTGCCCCCCACCATGCCCCCCCCCCCCCTATAAATCTCCCCCTTCCCTACGTGCGCTTTGGCGATGTATGTATGAGCTCAGCGGGAACCTCTGGTCGGGTCGTGTTTATCGGCTGGGTAAACGGTGGGTTTGGTGCTCGATAGGCGGCCTGCAAATTTGAATAAGGGGGGGGGGGGGTGAGGGGGTAAGAGGCAGAGGAAGAGGGAAGGAACGGGGGGGGGGGGGGGCATTTCGGAAGAGGAGCGATGCGTGAAGTGAGCAGGAAAGGAAGGAAAAGGGAGAGAGAAGACGAGCACTATAGGCACAACCCCCCCCGCCCCATAACCCCCCCCGCCTGACGTGTACATATTTATTCTTTATGGTCACTTCAGCGGGGCTCACCCGGCACTCAAGGTTATTAAAAGGAAGTCACGATTCGGCCCCACTGGCACACGCTGTCATGGGAACATATACGGGGGTCCCTGGGGGGTCACTAGAGGGGTAGGGGAGGGGGGCGGCGGGTGGATGGGACGGGGGGGGGGGGGTGTATTTTTATTCCCCAGTAAAGAAGATTGATCTCATGAATTTTCCCCTTTTAAAACAGCCTCTTTTTTATGAAGGGAGAGATGAAAAAAAAAAAAAAACACAGTCGAGCGAATAATGTTTTCGAACTATGCGGCCGGCGGGCGAGCGTTTCCACGGATACCGCTTCCCGCTGCAGCCCGTGCGGTATGTCCTCATGAGCGCTATGGCCGCGACGCAGCAGTTCAGGGGACCCACTGGAGGGGACTCGCTGGAGGGGACCCACTGGAGGGGACCCGCTGGAGGGGCCCCACTGGAGGGGACCCTCTGGAGGGGACCCGCTGGAGGGGAACCGCTGTAGGGGAACCACTGGAGGGGACCCGCTGGAGGGGACCCACTGGAGGGGACCCGCTGGAGGGGAACCACTGGAGGGGACCCACTGGAGGGGACCCACTGGAGGGGACCCACTGGAGGGGAACCGCTGGAGGGGACCCGCTGGAGGGGACCCGCTGGAGGGGACCCGCTGGAGGGGAACCACTGGAGGGGACCCGCTGGAGGGGAACCACTGCAGGGGACCCACTGGAGGGGTCCCACTGGAGGGGACCCGCTGCAGGGGACCCACAATGCCTTTGTGTGAAAGCTTCATTGATGCTAAAATGAGAGCACCCTGGTGGAATTACCGACTGCGTTTGGATTTAAGCATGCCGCACACCCTCTGATCCAGAACGACGTACAGAAGTGCATGAAAAATAAAGTCATTATGTGGGGGACCAAGTTTTATCAATATGAAAAGGGAATGAGGTTAAATGTTGGCGGGGTTTGGGTCACTTGACCAATGAGGTTGAATGTTGGCGGGGTTAGGGTCATTTGATCAATGAGGTTGAATGTGGGCGGGGTTAGTGTCATTTGACCAATGAGGTTAAATGTGGGCAGGGTTAGTGTCATTTGACCAATGAGGTTACATGTGGGCTGGGTTAGTGTCATTTAGCTCATTGTGTCTGTCGGGTCTGTAGAAACCAGTGACCCATTTCAATGACTCAATGGATGCATATGTGTGTACCGGACCGCCTCATATCCCAGTGTCCTTTACTCCCAAATTTATCACTGGGTCCTGTGCTGATGCCTTCATCCGGTGTAGCACGCCCCCCCCCCAAAACTTTGTCGCTGTGGGAAGAACGCAGGAGGGCTTCTTATTTTTTTGGCGAGCGACTTTGTCATACAGAACACTGAAATCGAGATGGCACCTCATATGTGGTCCGTCCAAAAATTTGTTCCCCCCTCACCCACTGTCTTGCCTCCTTTTTTTCATCTTGCTCCAGACTCTCCTTCTCCTTCATCGCTGAAGAGTATGATTTGTCACGGTGACTGGGGAGGAGATATAAAAAAAATATATAAAAATAAAATGTTTACTCGGAAGAGAAAGAAAAAGAAAAAAAAAAAAATCTCCGGCTCCTTTTAATATATTCTTTTTAAACGAATCGGCGCAGCGGCACGGAAAAAGATTAATTTATCACGCCATCAAACACAGGAAAGGCTGAGGAGCGGAATCAGTGTAAACTGCTACACGCTGACAATGCCTTGCGCGTCACAGATGGATTTCTCTGTCTGCTTCTGATACTGAGATGGGGTCGGGGGGGTGGGGGGGGAGAAAAAAAAAGCGATCTTGTCAAGTCGCGTCAAAACTTGGTGACGAGGGCGTAATTTTGATTCATCAGCTCTCCGCATCTTACCCTCAGTCAGTTTCCCATCATTTATTTTCTCTCTGAAAAAGGAAAGGAAAAGATTCCTCGTTAAAATAATGTGTCATGATAAATTTGAAGCAGATACTGTATACTATATTATGTATATTTATATATATATATATATATGTTCGATGCGTGCATACACGCACTCTGGCTCAATGCTGTATGGATTTGAAGTGCAGTAACTATATATTTAATATCACATCAGTCAGCGCCGCTGGAGTTGTCTTTAAGCCATTTTAGGGGCGAAGGAGGCAAAGCTGACGTCTGTGTGACGCTGTTACCCAGAAGCCCCCGGGGTGTCCCAGTGCATTTCAGGACGATGTGAAAACCGAGTCCCTTTGTGCCCCAGGGGGCTCTCTCTGGGGGGTGGGGGGTGGGGGGGGGTGCAGGGGGGTCCTGGCCTAAGCCGTGGGTCAGTGTGGTTGATAAGAGATGGGGGGGGGCAAGTGCCATTATCGGTGTTCCACACACCAGAGAGGCTCTGCCAGAGGATTACAAAGGATCACTGCCAATTCCAGCCCCCCCCCCTCCCCCATCCAAACCCCCCCATCCCAGCCTCCCCCATCCAAAACCCACAATTTCCCAACCCACCTGTACAGATGCTTGAAAGTAGTAATAATGAAAAAAAAAAAAAAAAACATTTTCTTATCAAGCAAAAGGTTTTAGACCTTCAGTGGTGGGTCACATTTGGTCCTCAGGGACAGACTGGGGACAGAGGGAAGCATTTGGGAAATAACTGAGAGAGATGTGGCTGTGATTGGCTATGACCAGAGTCAAAGGGACTGTCATTGGCTATGACCGGAGTCATGTGGCTGTGATTGGCTATGACCAGAGTCAATGGGGTTGTGATTGGCTATGACCACAGTCAATGGGGTTGTGATTGGCTATGACCACAGTCAATGGGGCTGTGATTGGCTATGACCAGAGTCATCTGGTTGTGATTGGCTCTGACTGCAGGCCTAAATTAACTCTTATTTGTACACCTAAAGCTGAATTCTTTTTCCTCCACATTTCAAAAATCGAAAACCCCAGTGTGCCAGAATCTGAAATAAAATAACTCAGCAGGAAGCAGAGCAGTGCTGGGCTTTGCGCTGGATAATTATCGCCTGTCGATAGCGGCCGATTCGCTCAGTCAAAACACGTACACCGAGACCGCCAAGGAGAGTTTTCGGATCGAATTTCTGCTTCCGTTTCATCTGCGTAGCTGTTCTCTCACTGCACTCCACAGAAAATTTTCAAATCGCTTATGAGACTTCCTCTCACCCAGTTCACTGCGTTAAAAAATTAAAGTGAACACAGGAACCAGTATTATTCTGGGTAACAATTCAATGTGAAGTGTTATCCCCTTTCGCGATAAAGGGACCAGAAAACAGTTTTTTAATACATTCATATTTTAAAGATAAATAATCTTAATGAGAAAGTAAAGGAGGGAAAAAATAGAAGCCTGCAGAGATAGTTAAAAACAATTAAGCGCGTGGATTATTTCCAAGCGCGGGGAAGAGGAGAGAATCCGCGAACGTGCAGACACGTTAAAGAAAAACACGTTGTCAGTTTACAATCTTTCCCACTTCAAACATAATTCAATTTCCTTTGTGAAAGGAGATACCGCGTTTAATTAAATTTGTTTTAGTTTTCTCACCGAGGTACAGTAGGTGAGAGACCTCAATTATAACGTTCTAATTAAAAACAAAAAAAAAAAAAGTTATAAATTAAAATAAAACAAATACGGAACGGCGGGAAAGTGAGTCGAGAAGCTAGCGAAAGTTTCTCCGCTATCACGTCGCGTTTACCGAAGCCGCGAGGAGTCGGCGAAATCGAAAGTGACGGCGGAGTCTCGCAAGGCGGGGTTTGATTTCCGAATTATCATATTTTCCGAGTCAATAATAAAAAGCTTATGAAAGGTCCTCAGTAATGGTGCCGGCGGCGTTTAATAAGACGGGGGGGGCTGGCGGTGCGGGAAGACGGAGCGGAACGGAGGCTCGGGGGGGGGGGGGGGGGGGGGGGGAGGGGCGGGGGAGGGGGTGTGGGGGGAGGGTTGGGTGTCTCCCTCGCTTCAACCTCCATGGCTGACAGGAACAGGAAGTTGACAGGAAGTGGCTGACATGACATCGCGGCTTGCCTGTCCCTCTCAAGCTCAGAGCTTCTCGATCTCACCCCCGCACCCCCCCCCCCCCCACACCACACCCCCGCACCCCCTCAGTACATATTCCGTTGTTACAGTCTTTGTTTTGTTCCTTGTTATACACCTTCGCCCATACTACTCTGATTAATTTTGTTTCCGTTCATTATTATATATATATATATATATTTCTTCCGACAGAGAAAACATTATCATTCACAGCATGGGTTCGTACATTCGTTCTTTCTTGTGTCTAATTTTTCCTATTTCTGTATCTTTAGCTTTCTCCTGCCAGTGGTATTGCTTCTTCACCATCCAGTGAGATTTCTGCTCTCCCATGTTTGAGGAAACAATGTTTTGTTTTTCTTGTAAGAGATTATGTAAGGTGAAATCAGATTTTAAAGCTGTAAAGTTACATGAATGCAGCGTACTGTACGCTGCAAATTCAGATCAGATCCGCAGGGGTGTTTTCAAATTTTTACCGGCAAGAAAACTATTTCAAATACGTATTTAACCCAGGTCTGTACATCACTTTAAAAATAGTCAGTAATCTCCTGGAATTTCTATTGTACTTGTGCCTAAAGGGACAGGCTGTGTGCCGATTGGACAGGCTGTGTGCCGATTGGACAGGCTGTGTGCCGATTGGACAGGCTGTATGCTGATTTGACAGGCTGTGTGCCGATTGGACAGGCTGTGTGCCGATTGGACAGGCTGTGTGCTGATTTGACAGGTTGTGTGCTGATTTGACAGGTTGTGCACTGATTGGACAGGCTGTGTGCTGATTTGACAGGTTGTGCACTGATTGGGCAGGCTGTACACTAGTCCATCTCTTGAAAAGATCTCACATTGGGCCCCACCACCCCAGGCCACCCCATCCCCGCGCAATTATAACCTAGGTTTTTAGAGGGCCCCTATCAGGCAGGGCCCTTTGAATGGCGGTAACCTTTGCCCCCCTAAGGGACACCGCCTCTTTGGTGAACTGATACGTTCGGGAGCCCCCCGTTATTGCAAGAAAAGGGTAAATACTAAACGGGCCCTCTCTCCCTGCTTCTGTCGATCGCTCCAGGCCATGAGATTGACTGGGCCCTTGGCTCTGCAGCTCCAGCTCCAACGCACCTACGATAAAAAGCGCACCTCCCCCCATTCCCCCCCCTCCTTCTCGTCACGGAGGACCGATCATTACCATAACGGGAAAAAAAAAACGTGAAAGAAGGATCTCAAGCCCGTTAGGGGTTTTTCTGAACGCGAAGCGGGTCTCCCTTCTTCGATCCGCGAAAAAAACAGTAATCTCCTCTGATTAGCCTAGCAGGGAGAAATATGCTAACTTGGCGATTATTCCCCCCCCCCCCCCCCATCCCCCCCCGCTGCCGCCAGGCTCGTTCATTGGGCCGAGGTGGAAGGGGAGGGCGGGGGGGGGAGGTCCGACCCGGGACGCAGGCCGAAATGCGTTGGTGGGAGCGCGGATAATTGTCTTGGACGAGGTCAGGAGCGACCGCGTGGGGGCTCAGGGCTCAGGGTCCTGGGGGGGGGGGGAGCAGCCAGAGCCGGGAGGTCTGTGGTGGGGAGGGACCCGTCACGGGACCCGCGGTGTGCGCTGAATCGCTAACGAGCTAGTGCTTAAACTTCACCGGCCGCCCGAACTTATACCGAAAGGCTGAAAGAGCTGTAATTCCCCTATGGTTATTACAGAGACCTACAGAGTTATTATTATAATAATAATAATAATAATAATAATATTATTATTATTATTATTATTATTATTATTATTATTATTAATAAATCTCACAGTACAGTCCCAGGATAACTGCATAAACCAGGAAGTATTACACATAAACAGAAACTGTACACAAGACACGGCAGCTAGCTAGTTTTGCTAGCTACGTGATAATAATAATAATAATAATAATAATAATAATAATAATAATAATAATAATAATAATAATGTAGCAATTTCTGCAAAGGACAGAGCAGGCAATTCCTGTCTTTGATCCATTGTGGTCTTTTATCAACCGCAAACTAAATGCAGCTTCAAACACAACTGATCTCACAGTCCAATCCCAGGATAACTGCATAAACCAGGAAGTATTGCACATAAACAGAAACTGTACACAAGACACGGCGGCTAGCTAGTGTTGTTAGCTATGTGATAATAATATTATAATAATAATAATAATAATAATAATAATAATAATAATAATGTCAGGGCACAGAGTAAAATGTCCAGTGTAAACTGAACTATAACAGTGTTAAATGCCCAGTGTTAATTCAGCTCTAACAGTGTGAAATACTCAGTGTTAATTCAACTCTAATAGTGTTCATTCAACTCAACCGATAACATTTGGTCCCACATTCCACATTTTACTGTGCAGTAGTGTAGTGTACTGGTCAGGGAACTATTGCTGGTTGGATTTCCAGGTAGGCCACCTCTGTTGTGCCCTTGAGCAAGGTAAACCTGAATTACCTCAGCAAATATCCGGCTGTATAAATAGATACTATGGAAAATGGATGTTGCTCTGGGTATGATTGTCTGCCTAATGCCTGTAATCACAACTACAACAATAGTAATAAAAATAATACATATGGCTAACACAAGGGTGTTCTGATTCCTACATCTATATTCCCGGCCCTATATTGACTGTATATGCATTGCTGTTGTGATTTATGCAGGGTAATGATAATCTCATTGGGATGTGGTGTACAGTTTTCCCTCAGTGCTCAGTTCCACCAACAAACAAACCCCTCTCATTTGGGAAGGGCAAACTCTAGCCTGTCCTTCCAAATAACTTCTCCCCAGCATAGAGATGGAGTGAAAGAGGGAGGGAGAGAGAGGCAGAGAGAGAGGTGGAAAGGAGAGGTGAAAACATTTGAGGGAGAAGGAGGAGAATCAGAAACAGAAACAGAATCAGAATCAGAATTGGGTTTATTGGCCAAACATACTTTTTACACATGTAAGGAATTTGACTCCGGTTCACAGTAATTCACACTGTACTTACATTCAACAATGTCAACAACAACAATGACAAACAACAACAAGAGTAGGTTTTACCTACAGTAGGAGGAGGAGGAGTAGGAGGTGGAGGAGGAGGAGGAGGAGGAGGAAGGCCAGGACACGGGCTGTCAGTGAAGCTTTAACCCCCGTCTTTAGAAACGCGGGGGGGCGCTGACGGGGGACGCCCCTCTCTGGAAGGTCAGGGGTCAGCACGGGGTTTCCCGCCCAGAGGAAGAGGAAGCCAGCGATTGGGTCGTAACCTTCGTGGGGGGGCGCCGCTGTGAACTTCAATCATTTTCCCCGGCGCCTAATAGGCCCCCGGGGAGGATGGGAAACAGGAAGTGAGCGTGCGCGCGAGCCGGGGGCCTTAATGGTACATCACGCCGCCGTGACATTTTAATTAAGGCTCTTCCCCATTAGTATGCGGAAAGTACTGAGGTGGGGATGGGGGGAGAGGGTGAGAGATGGTGAGAAAGAGCGAGAGAGAGAGAGAGGGGGTGAGAAAGAGAGAGCTTGGCAGGGGGTGGGGGGGGGTGGGGGGTTGGTTAGGGGGGTAGTCCTGTATCGATTCTCCTCACCTGTTTTCACTCAGTTCCGCCAGGGTGAGCAGACCGCACTCTGGGTGCGTCGTCACAGTGAGGGCCGGGGAAGACGATTACGCTCAGGTAGATCTGACTGGGGGGGGGGGGGGGGGGGTTGGGGGGAGAGTTGGGGGGGGGGGGGGGCGCGCAAGGCCTGGTGGGGGATGTTCCCACTCCGCCAAGGTTAGCCCGTAATCCCCCACTCACAACTCACTGCCCTCCCTGTCGGTCTAAGGATGAGAAATCCTCAGCCCTCATTGGCCGGCTGCGGTGAGAGGGAGGGGGGTGTGGGGGTGGGGGGGGGGGTTCCCCCATAGCTATTACCTGCATTCCAACAATTCACCTGATAATAACCCGGACCTGACAATAACACGTGCTGCCAGACTGGCGTACATTCGAGA
>NC_049214.1:4019270-4031770 GCF_013347855.1 Anguilla anguilla | reverse complement strand
CTACGGGACGTGGGCGAAATCACCGAACAAAAAAAAAGAGAGATTTAAGTATTGGGCGGAGCTTAAACGAGTCGTCAGTCGCCGACTCATTTTAACCAATCAAAAGATTCCGCTCCCTGCAGAAAAAAAAAAAACGGAATGTTGGAAATCAGTCGCTGACAGCATTTGATTTCTCAAACCGCCTTTCATTTTATGAAGCTTCCCATCTTCCCTTCGCCAGATGAGGTTCATTGTTCAGAGAGCGCTTGGGAGCCCGGCAATGAGGCCAGCCTTATCTTTAAACGTGTTTATTTCCTGCGCGGTGTCGGGGAATTAGACGCGTCCGCAGTTGTATGAAAGTCTTACGCGTGAGCGCGACACGTTGTAAATCTGGTTAACCTCGTTAAAAAAAACCAGGGCTTCATCCAGCGGAAGCTCTGAGGGACGTTTAGGTGGAAAATCACTGTATGCGCGCAGTCATAAATCCGGTGATTTATGAACCCAATTCATTCGATACATTATACATGCATGTGCACTTCTCGCACGTGCAAGTTTGAAAATATGAGCAGTTTTTTTTTTTTTAAGGGGCCACCGCCAACCACATGTTTTATTCCAGATCAACCCCGGACTTTAACAAGTGCAAAAATGGTTTAATGCATGCAAATATGATTTTAAACATTTAGTAGATTTCCTCGCATGGACATCACACGCTCTCTGCAGTGGTTTGTAGGGGCATAATTCACTGTGTTCAGCAAGTCAGGCCCAGAATTTATAATTGTTTCGTGAAACGAATATTCCTTTTCATTCCCAACTAGAGGCTTTTCCTGCTTTTTCCAGTATGGTACTTTGTGTATTAGGAATGACTAACCTTTTTCCCACAATCTTTCAGAAACATAATCTGAAGCTCACAAATCCCAAAATATAAATAAAATATATATATATTTTAAATACAATTAAGCCAACCCATAGTGACACCTGATGTCATAGCATAGAGATAATTTCTTGTAAAATATTGAATTTATTTATTTTTATTTATCTATTTTTTTTTAAAAGGAGGGAGAGAGAAGAATGCACCTGGCGGTGATGTAACTGCTAATGAAACCCAGTGCAGTGCGGAGGGTGGAAATGGGCCTCTTTTCCTCCGGGCTGCGGAGCTGATCTTTTTCCACGCGGGGCAGATGAGAGATGATAGGAGAAATGCTAAATCAATGGCAGCGTGGTCACATGCTGCAGCCGAGCTCGAGGCCCTCTCTCTCACACACAGATAGCCCTGCCGAGGTGAATGTGGACAGACAGCCTGCTCTCTGTCTCTCTCTCTCTCTCTCTCTCACTTTCCCTCTCTCTCTCTCTCTCTCTCTCTCACACACAGACAGCCGTGCCCAGGTGAATGTGGACAGACAGCCTGCTCTCTGTCTCTCTCTCTCTCTCTCTCTCTCTCTCACTTTCCCTCTCTCTCTCTCTCTCTCTCTCTCTCTCTCTCTCTCACACAGACAGCCGTGCCCAGGTGAATGTGGACAGACAGCCTGCTCTCTCTCTCTCTCTCTCTGTCTCTCTCTCACTTTCCCTCTCTATCTCTCTCTCTCTCTCTCTGTCTCTCTGTCTCTCTGTCTCTCTCTCACTTTCCCTCTCTATATCTCTCTCTCACTTTCCCTCTCTCTCTCTCTTTCTCTCACTCACCCCCTCTCTCCCTCTCTGTCTCTGGTTTTCTGTCTGTCAATGTCAAGTACAAAAATGCTTTATTGGCGTAGAAATTCCCTGTTTCTACCACTCCTGTCTTACAGTCACTCACGTCACTCACATAAGGTGTGTGTGTGTGTGTACATGTGTGCGCGAATGTGTGTGTGTATGTGTGCACGTGCATATAACAGCTTTGTATGTTTGTGTGCTTGTGTAAGAGTGAATGAGACTTATACTTGTAATGATGCAGTTTTTTTCTATACGTGGGTGTGTAATGTGTGGGACTGGCAGTGGCCATATTCGGTGGTGAACAGTCTGGACTCTATATACAGCCTGACAGGTCCGGGTCTAACTCCGGGAAAACTTTTTGTTTTTGCAATCAGCACCTGTCTTCCCATCCTCTCTCTCTCTCTCTCTCTCTTTCTCTCTCTCTCTCCCCCTCTCTCCCCCACTCCTCTCTCTCTCAGGGTATAGTGAACGGAGCAAGGATGAGTGTCAGTAATGCACGTCATTGTGCGTGAATATATAAATATACGTATGTTTTAGGGGGAGGGAGGAGGGGAAGGTGTGGGGGGGGGAGGGGGGGCAAACGACTTTTACACGAAGTCATTAACAGCTGCACTTGGCGAGCGCAAGGCCGGCTTTCTAAAGTTTTGGGCCCTAATGAAGTGTCTGTTTTGACAAAGCGCTTATAACCGGACAGAGGAGGGGATCAGGGAAGCTGATTAATGCTCGCCTGGTTTTTTTTTTTCGCCGCGTGGTTCTGTCCGCTCGTTTCGGTGCCTGCTCTGCTTCGACGGGTAGATGTGGGGGGCTGGGAGGGGGGGGAAGGTGGGGGGGGGGGTTGGTCGGGTGGAAGGGGGTGAGGGGCTGGGGCATTGCTCCTGATGAAATCTCATTAAAAGGTTGTTGATTTACACTATAGAGACAGAGAGAGAGAGAGAGAGGGAGAGAGATTTAAAAAAAACCTTGTGGTAAATATTATTCATTTATTTTTTGTATGTGTGTGTCAGCGGAGTGCGGAAAGAAAGATGGGAACGCAGAAGTTTAGGGAAAAACGGTGGCTCTGCCCGGGACAAGGAACAGCGACCGGGGGGGCGAACGTGCCGCCCCGGACCTATCCGGAATCGCCTTGCTTGGGTTTCAGTTAAACCGAAAATAGAGACACCACACAGAAAGAAACAGAGCGGTAGAAACAAACAAAAAAAAGAAAGAAAGAAATAAGAGCTTAATCCAATCAGGATGCATTACGTCTCCTCCCGCTCGCTCGCCGTGAACCCGAGTCCAAGCGATGCCGGCCCGCTGGCCCGCTGTTCCTCTCCGAGCAGGATGGAGTGAGGAGAAAAAAAAGGAGAGAGTGAGGAGAAAAAGAGAGAAATGTATACGAGGCGGCTGCCACGGCGATCTCCGCGGCTCGAGATGGGAGAAGACTGCTCTAACAGTATCATTACAAATGTGCGTGCTCCACAGGGCCAGAGAGGGAATCCATTAGCACCAGAGGAGGAGGCGCACGGGAGAGGGAGGGAGAGTAGATTGCATTTCTCCCCTCTGTCAGTGGATAGACTGTTTAAAAAAAAAAAAAAACGGTTTGGGGGGGGGGGGGGGGGGGCTCGCCCATAACTCATGGGCACGTGGAGCCGTCCTCTTGCCCTGGGGCACAGAGGCAGAGTCGAACCATCAACACCCCCCCTCCCCCCCCCCCCCCACAACCCTGAAGTTATGGCCTGTGTCTTAGGTCCCAATCTGTTATAAAACACGGCCATAACTCTCCATGGGGGGTTGGGGTGGGTGGGGGGGTGGGGGGGGCTTGGCCCCTTTTGTCACAGGTTCATCATTAAAGTGATGGGCGGGCGGTTGCTGGGGAAACGCGTGGAGGGCCTCCCCCACCCCCCGCCTCGATGTACATCACTCGGGGAAACCTTGGGACGAGGACCGGCGTTCTCGCGGCAACCGTTTCCCCCACTGCTGCCAGGGAAATTATTGTTTTTTTTTTTTTTTCGATCCTGCGTTAATCAAAAAAAAAAAAATGCTCCCCGGCAACCCTATTTATGTAATTCTCTCTAACGGTATCTGATGGAAAGCGATGTTCCTCTAATTAGACCATTCTAATAACACGCGTTTGGAATGATTTCAATTACGTTTTTCTGCTGAGTTGGGAGAAAGAGACGGAAGTGAGTTCCTGTTTCGTGTCTGGTGTGTTATTGCACTGGGGCCAGCCTCCTTTGGGTAGCATCCCTCACTGGCTCACAGTCACACACAACCTCATCTGCTCCGCACCCTGGCCTACCATCTCAAACCCATGCCATCGGATTGAATTTTATATATACATATATATATATATATATATATATATATATATATTTAAAAAAACACCAATTGCTCTCAAGGCAAATCATCGTCATTTGATGGACGTCTATCTAAAATGTCTATCAAAATAAATGATCACACATGTCCTTTTTCTTTTTGTATTGTTTGTTTTTGTTTTGGACTCGTCTCAGTCGATTTCAAAACAACCGTGTCAAAAAAAAAGACACGTGTGGATTGTATTCATTCCATATGCTTGTTAAATGACAAGGAATTGAGGCAACAAGGAGACGGACTCAAGAGAAAACAATCAGGCATGGTTGTTCGATTTCTCCTCAGGAGATTGTTTTATTGTTTGGATCGCGCTCCTTCACTGTACTCACCTCAGTACGCGCTTTTATTTTGAAAATACAGTATCCTCTTCTTGTTCTATTAGAGGGAAGTTGTTTGGGAAGAAAATTGTTTCGGTGGTGTTTGGTGCTGGTACACAAACACAGCAAAGGTAACACACAGTTTGCCTTTGTGTGCGACTTGTGCTGTGTTACCTGCAGGTCGAACGTTCTTCGGAGTAATGCTGTTGATGGACATATTTTTCTGTCATTACAGGATATACACTACATGGCCAAAAGTATTGGGACACCTTGACATCCAACATCTCATCCAAAATTATGGGTATGTATGAACGTGGAGTTGGTCCACCCTTTGCTGCTAGAACAAACTTCACTCTTCTGGGAAGGCTTTTAACTACATGTTGAAAAGCCAAACAGTTGGGGAAGCACAGAATCGTTGGTTGGTTATCATAGACAGCCCAAATGTTTTTTTTGTTGTTGTTGCCTGGTATAAATAGGCAGTTTTTACTCTAAACTTTTATCTAAACTTAATAACTTGAATAGACCTAAAGATGAGCTTGATGTAATCGGCAAATGGCTTTATTGTGTTGGGGATAATGCACTATTTTGTACTGCAGGCTAAAGCCAATTAATGCATCATCTACAATCTGTATGGGCATATTCCCCATGGTGAATTGGGGAAATTACGTTCACTAGCCTGGAAGATTTTTATTTTTCATATTTATTCTGTAAGAGCTGATTTCTCTTTAGTCAGAAGAGAAGTGCACTTTAATAAACGACTAATTATGCAAGATCATAGAAGAACAGATTGTTTTGCCAGGAAAAGGTTTAGACATACAGGCCCGGCTCCAACCTATCAACCAACATTTGTTTTTTTATGCGAAGAGGATACCAATGGCTTCAATTAGGGTTTAGGGCTCAAACTAGGGTTCAGCTAGGGTTAGGGTTAGGGTTAGGGTTAGGAAAACGATAAGTCTGAGGGTTGAGGCAAGTTTACGGTTGTGTTTAGCAGCTTGAAGAAAGGTTAGGACATGGGTTTGTTAATGATTTTGAATGAACCAAAAAATTTCTCTCGTAGCATATGTACCTATGACCATACAAAAGGTGTAATAACTGCATGTTTTATTAGGGAGAACATTTATGTTTTTTAAATGACCTCATACATATTATTTTGTATTTGTATTATTGTCTTCATGTTATTTACCTTGTTTTCCATCAATTTTAAATGGGTTTTCTGATGTTTTCATAGGTACCAATGGCTTCAATTAGGGTTTAGGGTTCAAACTAGGATTCAGCTAGGGTTAGGGTTAGGAAAACGGTAAGTCTGAGGGTTGAGGCAAGTTTAGAGTTGTGTTTAGCAGCTTGAAGAAAGGTTAGGACATGGGTTTGTTAATGATTTTGAATGAACCAAAAAATTTCTCTACTAGCATGTGTACCTATGACCATACAAAATGCCTAATAAATGCATGGTTTTTTAGGGCGAACATTTATGTTTTTTAAATGATCTCATACATATTATTTTGTATTTGTATTATTGTCTTCATGATATTTACCTTGTTTTCCATCAATTTTAAATGGGTTTCTGATATTTTCAATGGTACCAATGGCTTCAATTAGGGTTTAGGGCTCAAACTAGGGTTCAGCTAGGGTTAGGGTTAGGGTTAGGGTTAGGAAAACGGTAAGTCTGAGGGTTGAGGCAAGTTTACGGTTGTGTTTAGCAGCTTGAAGAAAGGTTAGGACATGGGTTTGTTAATGATTTTGAATGAACCAAAAAATTTCTCTACTAGCATGTGTACCTATGACCATACAAAAGGTGTAATAAATGCATGTTTTATTAGGGAGAACATTTATGTTTTTTAAATGACCTCATACATATTATTTTGTATTTGTATTTTTGTCTTCATGATATTTACCTTGTTTTCCATCAATTTTAAATGGGTTTTCTGATGTTTTCATAGGTACCAATGGCTTCAATTAGGGTTTAGGGCTCAAACTAGGGTTCAGCTAGGGTTAGGGTTAGGGTTAGGGTTAGGAAAACGGTAAGTCTGAGGGTTGAGGCAAGTTTACGGTTGTGTTTAGCAGCTTGAAGAAAGGTTAGGACATGGGTTTGTTAATGATTTTGAATGAACCAAAAAGTTCTCTACTAGCATGTGTACCTGTGACCATACAAAATGCCTAATAAATGCATAGTTTTTTAGGGAGAACATTTATGTTTTTTAAATGACCTCATACATATTATTTTGTATTTGTATTATTGTCTTCATGATATTTACCTTGTTTTCCATCTATTTTAAATGGGTTTTCTGATATTTTCAATGGTACCAATGGCTTCAATTAGGGTTTAGGGCTCAAACTAGGGTTCAGCTAGGGTTAGGGTTAGGGTTAGGGTTAGGAAAACGGTAAGTCTGAGGGTTGAGGCAAGTTTACGGTTGTGTTTAGCAGCTTGAAGAAAGGTTAGGACATGGGTTTGTTAATGATTTTGAATGAACCAAAAAATTTCTCTAGTAGCATATGTACCTATGACCATACAAAAGGTGTAATAAATGCATGTTTTTTTAGGGCGAACATTTTTGTTTCTTAAATGACCACATACATATTATTTTGCATTTGTATTTTTGTCTTCATGATATTTACCTTGTTTTCCATCTATTTTAAATGGGTTTTCTGATGTTTTCATAGGTACCAATGGCTTCAATTAGGGTTTAGGGCTCAAACTAGGGTTCAGCTAGGGTTAGGGTTAGGGTTAGGGTTAGGAAAACGGTAAGTCTGAGGGTTGAGGCAAGTTTACGGTTGTGTTTAGCAGCTTGAAGAAAGGTTAGGACATGGGTTTGTTAATGATTTTGAATGAACCAAAGTTTCTCTACTAGCAGGTGTACCTATGAACATACAAAATGTGTAATAAATGCATGTTTTTTTAGGGAACATTTTTGTTTTTTAAATGACCACATATTATTTTGCATTTTCTTTATTGTATTCATGATATCTACCTTGTTTTCATCATTTTTAAATGGACATCTAATTGTTGGATATTTGACATTATCTGTAGACCAGGCTTTTTAGTGTTAGTCTCATTCATTTGAGTAGGGTTCAGGAAGTTGCCTGCTTCCACGCAGCGTATGTGGTGGGCAAATGTCTTTCTCCCCTTTGTGACCGTTGGTATTGCACTCATTGGCTGAAGTATGTGAGTAGGCGTTCTCTTTTTTGGCTGTGTACGATAATTTTCTTTAAAATCCGATAATTTTAAGCCTCTGGTAGGCTACGATAGTTTAATATTTCCCACCTGGCAACGATTCTTCTTGATTTGTTGGGGACCTAGTAAGGACGCAACAATTTCACCCTTCTCCTGCCTTCTGCAAAATTCCACCTATGCAGAAGTAGCTTGCAAATGACCCTGACTTGTTTGTGAATCCAGTAGAGATGAACACATTATCCTTGTCATTAGCTGCGGGACTACTAAAAACACGACAGGGAAAACAAAAGCATGCATCTTTCTTGATGGAGTATTCGAGCCAGGGTCTGGACTGATACCAAGCGGCTTGAAAGCATCTCTCCCTACCACTAATTAGTCGGCGGGGGTATGACTTTAAAAGTGGTCGACTTGCCGTGTTTCGGTTTAAGTCGTCGGCGACGTTAGCAGCGCCACTGCTGAAAGGTTGACCAGCATCGTTAGCCCCGCCGCTAACGTTATCGATAGCGTTACTAGGTCGACTGTTTTGCACATTTGTATTACTGAATTATATGGGTAATTTTAAAAATAATTATAGAGAGAGACACTGTAGTTAATATGCAAATCGCCAGGGTGGGCCAAGCTTGTGATTGGTTGGGCTAGGCCCAACCTGGCCCAACCGTGGAGCCGGGCTTGTAGACATATGCCTTTTAAGGAATAAGGTTTAGAGTTTGTTTTTGTACCTAATTCCGTCTGCTGTATTTGCATGTTGCCCATTTATGACAATTTACGTTTTCGAATAGTTTTCAAAGTCAAAAGATTATGTTCTTACCTATCGCTGACCACCTCCTATCGTGCACATAATGAATAATGGATAGTGCTGGAAATGTAATCATTTTTCCAAGAAATTGAAATTATTAAGGATACATTTGCTAACAAAAAAAACCTAGCGCTAGCTCTGACGTGTATATGTATGTGTGCATGTATGTGTGTGCGCGCGTGTGTGCGTGCGTGTGTGCGTGCGTGCGTGCGTGTGTGTGTGCGTGCGTGTGTGTGTGCGCGTGTGTGTGTGTGCGTGTGTGTGTGTGCGTGCGTGCGTGTGTGTGTGTGTGCGTGCTTGTGTGCGCGCATGTGTGCGTGTGTGTGTGCGCGTGCGTGCGTGCGTGCGCGCGTGTGTGTGTGTGTGCGCGTGTGCGCATGTGTGCGTGCGTGTGTGCGCGCGTGTGCGTGTGTGTGTGTGTGCATGTAAATGAGTCTGAACTCGTTTATTTTAATGCAATAAATGACATTTTGGTCCACCACGTTGTGACAGCAGACCTCTGGCGTCTGGCTAATTCATCGACCGTTGTGACTGTACCCAAGGCTCTGTTTCAAAACCATTTTCTCATGGTGTGCACACATCATTTTTCTTTCTCTTTTTTTGGCAAACTAGAATGTATTGCTCATGTTATTATAAAAATAAATACTGTCTTAATGTCGTATTTGAGTCCTGTCATGGCTGAATGATTTGTAGTGAATTGACTTCACCCTTTCCTGCTCTTTGTGTAATTTAAGAATATATAACATTTCCATAACTGCGCTATAATGAAAAACGCTGCCAATATGTGGCGTACGTCATATGGAATTGAATATATTGGAGAAAATGCATCAGTTATTGCATTACAGTTGTGTGCTTACATTACAAAAATATATATATATAAAATATATATACAAGTGAAAGGGGAAGTCATTTGTCCTCTGAACTATGGTGGGCATGACAGATACATACAGTATATAGCTAAGAGCAAAGGCGGAAATAATTTTAAATACGGTAATATATTGGCATATATCATATGTATGTGTGTCTGTATGTATGTATGTATGTATACACGTGCACATCTTTTATACATATATTATATATACATTATTAAGTGTTTATAAATGTGTAATAGATGGTAATAAGCCCCAGATCCTGGATGTAATGACAGAGAGGGCTGTGGCACTGCACCCACATTATAGAATCTTATGAAAACAAAGGAGGTTTCGGAAGGCCTGGCTACAGGCCTTAAAAAAACAACAACAAAAAAAAAAAAAACAGTTAAACAAATCGTCTTATTGTGGATGAATTTCAAGTAGCTCTTCGGGATTCTTCCCGCTTTGAATGTGATTGTGTTTAGTGTTTGGTGCAGCCTTCCTGTGTGTGTGAAACGCTGGTGTGTAAACTGCTTTATATGCTGTGTGTGATTACACACCTGCACTGGGGGGGGGGGGGGGGGGGGGGGGCACATGGTTGCGTGTGGTTTCCACGGTGACTTGGTCCTCTCAAAGCTCTCGTACTTCACTGGGACTTACAGTACGGCAGGGCTACATCTGTTAAATGGTTAATATTTTGCTTCAGTCGTCTCCTTGCGTCTCTTCCCCCTCTCCATTTTTTTTTCTCACGTCCTGTTCTCTCGCGCAGTGCACGGTACGTTGCGTGAAAAGGTGTGTCTGCAGGTCGGACAACCAGAACTGAAACAAATACTTTTCCTGCCGTGTGTGCGGCATGTGTCAGTGTGGGGAACCACAGTTCTGTGTCGGAAACGGTCATAATTTCATGCATGGACACTTGCCATAAATTGCCCGACGTGGTAATTACCGTCCGTGTCCCAGGACACGATGCGGAATTTCAGTGCAGGCGGAGTGCACGAATTAAATCCCAGATCACAGGCGTGGCCCGGGAGTGTGCAGCCGTTCCGTTTCTGGAAATACACGCGTTGTCACATGGGAAACTATCGCTCACGACCGAAACACCCCAAACTTCAGTGAAATTTAACGGGTCGGCTAACTTCCAGAAGCTCTGTTTTTCATGCAGCGATGGTGGCTGGCCTATTTTCAAAGGTGCCCCCTCTCCATTCTCTCCCCAGGTAGGCTTACCCGAGCCCTCGTGCTCATTGGGGATTTTCAATCCTCTCCGCAAACACCTTGACAGCGTTTCCATTGTGTGTACGTGCATTAAAAATGTCTCTCGGCCTGAGCTTTATTGGGCTATCGCTTCGGAAAACAGATTGCCGCCTTTAAACATTATCCTATAAAAAAATGAATTCATAATTTGCGGTTCAGGAACTATTGAACCGTCGAGCTTTTCCTGGCGAGCTCGTGAAGTTTAAACGGCCGAGGCCGAAGGAACACATCGTTGGATCGTATCCGCCGGAAAATTGGCTTTTCTCTCTCTCGCGCACGCGGCAGCCCTTCCCCCGATCACATAAACGGTTTGATGCGGATGCGGAGGCCCGCTGTTTAGCGAAAACAGCTTGCTCATCACAAACGCGACCGTTTTATCTGGAAGGGATGAATCGGCGCGCCCTCGTAAAAACGGCGAACTTCCAGCGGCGCGAGCGCGATAATGGGCGGAGGTGAACTTCATTCGTGAAAATCGGCGGATTTATTGGGCTCGTGTTGTCCGAGAGCCGTACTTCGCAAACCGTGAGGAATTAATAGGTCTGGGAGATCAGACCCGGCCGGGAGCACCGGTGTTACGTCCCTCCGCCTCAGGTGGGGGAGCTGCCCGTTTGGACACATGCGTGTGTCTTGTTACAGTTAATTGAGAGCACCTGTGGCGGTGCCCTTTTAAGAAGCCTGGAGTCGGCTTCTCAGGGAGATGGGAGCTTTTTCTTCTCACCTCTCGACCACGGCCGGGTCTTGATTTTATCTTGTGTTTTGCAGCTGTTTTAGTATTCCTTATGTATAATTAAATAGAGTTATTGGTTATTTTGGGAAGCCTTGGTTTTGGCTTCGTTATGTTTGCGGGGGCTGGAGAGCAACCGTAACAACCGGTTTCAAGTTCAAGATTCAACCGCTTATATTTCCGGTTTAGATTCAACCTTTACGTGTGTGAACAGATCTCTGCACCTCATCCATTGCGGTTGCCAGATTTTTTAAATAATAATGGACCTATCAGGAAGGATCACAGACCGGGGGGGGATTCATTATGAACTTGAAACTTTAAATGTTTCAAATAACAAATACTCCGGTCGGGACCACAAACCAGACCAGCACAAATAATTAGAAAACCGGATCAAGAACTAGGAATCTGGCAACCCTGTCTTCCACTGCCATTTCTTTGGGTGCGCTTTGTGGTTTATGGACAGAAGTGGTTTATGTGACACCTAGACGAGCCTTAAACTATACCGCATTTTATATATCACGACTTACACAGCGTGCATCCTTTAACGTACAATGCAGCGCAGCTGGATACTTAGTAAAGCGATTCAGGTTAAGCACCTCGCTGAAGGGGACACGCCCCATTGGGGAATTGATCCAACAACCTTGGAGCTGCAGGCCCAGTTCTCCTCTCTAACCATTACACCGCACTGCCCGCCCTCCACCGCCGCCCCCCCCTCCCCCCCCACCCACGCTTATATTACCAGGTCTCTCTGGTGACAGAGAGTTTAATCTCAGTGAGACTAAGCTTGTCAAATAAAGGTTAGATTTTTATTTTTTGAAACCCCTCTGCATGTTTCTTAGTCGCTGAGGGAGGGAGGTGGGGTGGTCGGGGGTTTGATTAATCGTTATAAATGTGGTAAAAGGGGATACCAGTGTACCATTTTTTTATATTTTTAGAGACACGGGAATTTGGGCAGCTGGTGTGGTTTGCAGCGCGGATAGTTCTCTGCATCTTGTCCCTCGTTGAGCCAAACAGTTTGGCCTTTGATTCGTGTCAGTGGCTCATTCACCATCACTGGAAATGTAGGTTACTGAAGGTCCTGGCGGTAATGGAAAGCTCATTAGAAAAACATATCTCCGGAAGAAAAGTTATCTTTTTAATAGCTTGCTCTGCATTACATTTTAACTGTATTCTTTAACTGAAAACTAATTGCTTTTTATATTTACAAGCACAGACAGACAGAGAGAGTGAGAGTGAGAGCGAGAGAGAGAGAGAGAGAGACAGATAACAGATTTCAGAAAATGTTCATGACCTTCAGTTGAAACGATGACATCTGGTGATTTAATTAGCCTGATAAATATCATCCAGGAAATCAAGTTGGATAAAGATGGTTTCCAAA
>NC_049214.1:3996770-4014270 GCF_013347855.1 Anguilla anguilla | reverse complement strand
GACAGACACCCGGCTCCGCGTTCCCCAACGCTGTCAAATCCGGAAAAAAAAAGGTTCTCGGCCGCCGTAACTTCTGAAAATTGGCAGCGGGACGCTTGTGAGCAGTGGGAGATCTGCGCCAGCACCGGAACATCCCGTCCTTTTCAGCATCAATCCTACTTCTCCCGCAGTTTAGAGACAGAGAGAACAAGAGGAACGCGGTTGGTCATCTGGTGAGTCTAAAGGATCTCTGCTCAGTCATGACTCATCGTTCATGGAAATGCATGATACGGTATTCCGCAGCATGTGACTATCCATACATCCATATATATATATATATATATATATATATATATATATATATATATATATATATATCACACATTCATATACTGTATTTATGCTTACCCATTAATTTCTTACACACACAGTACTGCTGTTGCTTTGTCAGAATCGTAGTATTGGTTAGATGGCGATGCCGCCTGTTTCTGCCAGCTGGGTTTTTGCCCTCCCTTCTCAAACAGAGCTATGAGGCTCTTGGTGAATTCGGTAAGGGTTTGCCAAACGGCACAGTGGCGAGGACGTCACCGCGCTAAAAGCACCGTGCCGTACTGCTGCTCGGGCTGCGTCATCGGCCTGAAAGGCAGAGCGCTCATTTCGGTTTATACACAGGGGTACGATTCCCCCCCCCCCCTCCCGCTTTTTCAAAACGAGTAAGCAGCTTCGTCCATCACATCACTGGCGTTTAGCAGACACTCTCATCCAGAGCGACTCACTCAACACTCTGAATTATTTATTTATTCATTTATTTATTTTTTTACACAGATAAACATTCATACAGGTGGATTTAAACTGAAGCATTTTTTCGGTTGTGTATCTCGCTCGAGGGCACAACGGCAGTGGCCCTCTATCTGTCTGGGAATCGAACCTGCAACCTTTCAGGTTACGAGTCCAGTTCCCTTCCTACTGCACTACACTGCCGCCCAAAATGGGCTTGATAATGGCCCCAGTCTGGGCTGAGAAATTGTAAGGGATGGGCTGCCAGGTCGAAGTTATCGGAAAAAAGGGAGAAAACATGAGAGAGAGAGAGAGAGTCTTGACGTTCTGACCTCTCTTTTTTTCCCTTCGTCTCCCCCCTCCCCTCCACACCCCCCCCCCAAATCTTTTTCTGCGAGTAATCCCGACTCCGTTTCGCAGACAAAATATCCTGTGCGGCGGCTGTCAAGGTGTTTACCCACCGGCTGGAATCTTTATCGGAAGCTTGACACCTAATAAAAAAACTGCCCCGCAGGTTGAGTGCTTTTCCCGCCAGCCTGTGGAATCGTGGAGCGGGGGTGGGGGGGGCAGGGGAGGAGAAACCCAGCTCCTCTCGCAACCTCTTGTCTTCCTCCGCGCCAGGGGGGGCCTTCAGCCAAGGTTACCCAAGGGCGAATTTCCTCAACCAGAGATGGCGCTAGTTTTTAATTTTAACTTTCTTTTATTTAACCATTGTTTTGCCAGGAATACCTCATCGATTACAAAGTCTCCTTTGCAAGGGGGGGACCTGACGTAAAACACAAAGTTTTATCCAACAAGACAGTCGACAATCAAGTTACAAACATCTAATGGGGAATGAGACCGTAGTATAACAGGCAATTAAAGAGCAGAGCAGCGCAAAGCCAGAGTCACCGAGTCAAGAACTACAAGAATTCAAGTCAAGAACTACAAAAAGAATTCCCCGGTTCCTTATTTGACTCTCAATCATTCTGAACTCGCAGCCTAATTAACACTAGAAACTTCTGTGCGTTTCTTCCGCGGCACACACACACTCCGATCAGGACCTCTGTGTATTATAATGTAATTAGAAAACTGAACCAGGGCCAAATTGTTGTTATTTCGTATTCATGGGCATTTATCAAGTACATCCTTTATATTAATTTGCATATGCAATACTGAGAAAAACATGTAAACTTTAAGATATTGATTTATATTGTTTTTTTTTTTATGTTCAAACATGCCATATACACAATGGACCAATCAGAACATTACAAACCAGTCACATGATAAAAGGCACTACATTACGTTCAAAATGCCCTCCACGGCATGGATCTCTTGCAACATGCAGTCTCTGTAATGGTTATGTACAGTGTGCACTGCAGGGTAACTCATTAAACCAGAGGCATATGCACACCACTGAAACACCAAGCTTTCCTTCGCCACTCGAGAGTGAAAATGTATTTTTACCGTGCACCCCCACGAGAGTTTAGAAGGCACTCTCTGTGATTTGTTATGTTTCCCAAATATCCTGCTCCCATATCAGATGGGGACAGATAAGAAAACCTGTCTCTCCTTTTAGCTCCTAATGGACACGGTCAGGGTATTGACGGAGGAAATCTGGATTGTAGATCAGCGCTCTTACACTGAAATGGCTTCAGATGGGTGTAGAATTGATGCTGAAATGTCCATGATCGGAAGCTGGAACGTGCCCATCCATTATTTCACTGAACACTGTAAAAGTAATACCATTTCAGCCACCTGGGCAGGGCATTCACAGGGTGTTGCAGCAATGCGTACTCAGTCAACCTACCCTGTATAAATGAAGGTTAAATAAAAATACAAAAAAATATTGAGATATTTTAGTAGTTTGCATGTTCTCCCAGTGTCTGCGTGGGTTTACTCTGGGTTACTCTGGTTTCCTCCCACAGTCCCAAAGACACGCAGGTCAGGCTAATTGTAGACCCCAAAATTGCCCATAGGTATGAGTGTGTGAGTGAATGGTGTGTGTGCCCAGTGATAAATTGGTGGCCTGTCCAGGGTGTATTGTTGCCTTCGCCCAATGCACGCTGGGATAGGCTCCAGCACCCCCCCCCCCCCCCCCCCCCCCCCCCCCCCCCCCCCCCCCATGACCCTGCTCGGGATAAGCGGGTATAGATAATGGATGGATGGATGGATGGATGGATGGATGGACGGGTGTGAGATTTAGCAATTTTTGTTTCCCAGCAGTTTAGATGGCCGCGCATCACGGTACGATCCAGAGATTCTGTGAAATACAAGAGATATTCCACCTGCGTTTGGATCCTGTCCACCTGAGCTGATGTGTGGGGAGAATCCAGGCATCAGGAGTGTCACCTGATCGTCACCCAGACGGGTGATTGGCTCACCCAGGCATCAGGAGTGTCACCTGATCGTCACCCAGACGGGTGATTGGCTCTCTGCGGTGGCTGAGCAGTTTTTTTTTTTTTTTTCTTTTTTTTTCCCTCCCCTTTCTCTCCGAAGCACTTTCAGATTCTAATTATTATTAATTACGCCATGGCAGTGGTAAACAAAAGCGCGAACAACAAAGGACTGTGATTGAAATATATGCTGGAAACTATTTAAAATGGGGGACGAAAAAAAAGTTCTAATTGCTCTTTGAAAGAAGATGTGAAAAGAAAAGAGCTTTTCACACAAAGCAGAGCTTCTTTTTTTTTTTTTTTTGAAGCTATTTGGGAATTAAGCTGTTAAATTCAAATCGCAGCGGAGTTATAGAAATCATACAAAGAGACAGAACAGTGCCGAAATGAGGGTAGTGTTTCTTCGCGTCGTTTAAAATTTAAAAATATTGAATATAATTCTGTCCTTCTGAGTTATATGTCCTCAAGAGACCCGGCAGGAACAAAAAAAAGATAAAAATTCAGAATTAAGCGTCTTGGATGACAAAAACAGATACAGTGAAAATACGTTTACAAATATTTTTCTTTTTTTCTTAGTGAAAAGTCCCTTGTATTGTAGGTTTCAGCGTAGTGGAATTTGTGGTTGATGAGATCACCTGATCATGCCATACCTGTTACCGTGTGTCCAACGTGTGTGTCAGACCTGATAACACGCCATGCTTCATCAGGTTAAACATCGGACTCGACTGGTTTTTTGACCGCTTCTGCTGGCATATTTCTGGACTAAGGAATGCTTAAAATAAATTAAACCTTCTTGTTTGCACAAATTAAAAAAATTGCCAAATGAGCCTCTGGATCAGGGCTGCCAGTTCTCATGCGTTTGGCATGTGACACGTGCTTCCAGGTTCTGTCTTACGCTCTCCAGGCTGACCAATCACAGCTCAAGCCAAATAAGAAGAGCACAACTAAGAACAAAGCCGTCTCCTGATTTAGCAAATGAGGCATCAGCTCCCACGGCAAAGTAAGATTGTTCATACACATTACGAAGAGGCTGTCGAATGGCTAGCCTACCTTTGACAACAAACCTCAAACTCAGTGTCGATTGGCTACCTAACTTTGACAACAAACCTCAACGTTCTTGTCGATTGGCTACCTAATTTTGACAACAAACCTCAACCTTCTTGTCGATTGGCTACCTAACTTTGACAACAAACCTCAACCTTCTTGTCGATTGGCTACCTAATTTTGACAACAAACCGCAAACTCAGTGTCGATTGGCTACTTAACTTTGACAACAAACCTCAACCTTCTTGTCGATTGGCTACCTAATTTTGACAACAAACCTCAACCTTTTTGTCGATTGGCTACCTAATTTTGACAACAAACCCATCTTAGTCACGGTTTGTCAACTGCAAGCCAGGATATTTTTTCACCTAGAGAAACAAGAGTCAAACTGATGGCTTACACCAATGAATTGGAAATGGTTTGCTGATGATCACAGAGAATATGCGTGAATGCAATAAATCAGCATTTCTTTCAAACAGCTGCATTGTCCTTAATAATAGCAGAGTTCAGCAAATATATCCGGACTTACAGTGGCACTATGCAAACAACTTTTGAAGCCTTGATCAAAACCAAGTGATGAGAAAAATGAAATTATATCTACATTGATTTGCATATCTGTTAAGATAAATGTTTGCATGTTTATATATATGTTTTTAAAAAGCGAAATCTGTGTCACATTCATCCTTTAAGTGTTTTGTTTGCTAAAAAAAAAAATATTGTATAGTTACAAACATAGCTGAACAGAACATTTCAAGCATTGTTCCTGACAGCAAACTCTCTTGAGAGCTGAAATTAATTCCATAATAGAAATGGGGGGAAAAAAAGGAAGATGGAAAAGGTTGATTATTAGTTAAATGAGGCTTTCGGTTCAGTAATTGAGCTAACAATTGGAAAGGACATGGCAGGGTAGCAGCGGGGGTGGCAGGGGGGGTTATATAAGGGGAGGGGAGGCAGGAGGGGGGGCAGTGGGGTGGGGGGGTGGGTGGGGGGGTTGCCTGAAGGTTTGCTTCTCTGTCACAAAGGAAACAACTGAAGTAGCAGTGAGGAGGATCTTGGTGAGAGACTGGAGAGGAAGATTCCAGAAAAGGGATGGATTGGAATGCTGCCTTATGGAATGCTGGATTGGAATGCTGCCATAATATGCTGTTAAAAGCATTTATAACTGGTTATGAATGTTCATTTATAAATGATGAGTGAACTGCTTGTTCAAATCTTTGCAATTGGAAGTTTCCTCTGCTATTGGTCCCACACTAGTCTGAGCCCTCTGCTATTGGTCCCACACTATTCTGAGCCCTCTGCTATTGGTCCCACACTAGTCTGAGCCCTCTGCTATTGGTCAAAACCAGTCAGCGGTGAAGGAACTCCTGGATGTTTCAACTGTGTGAGATTCTACACTTAATGAATATTCATTCTTCTCATGTGACTCTAAGGATATGGACTGGAGAGACTTATGGCCATATTTTTATGTTTAGCACTTACTGGGGGGGGGGGGGGCACATCTTTTTGGTGTCTCACCCTGCCACACCATGTTATGTTATGTTATGTTCCAAAAATAGCAGCCCTGGGTCAAAATATGATCTCCAAAAATATGAGCCTGGATATATTTACATTATGAACTTTCACTTAACCAGTGACATTTTTTTTTGTACTAAAAATAATGCTGTTGATATCAATCTCACGATATACCATCATGGCTTTGTTTGCTACCGTCTCCCCTATTATTATGTGAAATATTTTCAATGATGCACTTTGCACGGCAGTAAAAAGGTCCCACAGATTACAGACGATGGAAAACAAAACGTCTATTTCCAGCAGTATTCACAACAAAACCCTTCTGCTTCTTTAAAAATGCTCAGAGACCAGCAGGACTGTTTTCAGTTTGTAACCAGCACATACAGGTTTTAAAACATGTATCCGATTCTGACCTGAAACTAAATACAGAACAAACTGCCGTTTTTAGCCGTGCAAGTCACCGTTGGATGATATTTCGGGAAAACTAAGCACTAAACTGCAAGCAGTGCTCAGAGTTTCAGAGTGGTTCCTCCTGTAGGCACGAGGCCCACTCTGTTAATGTGCTGTGCGAAGTTAGCAAACGCTAAATCACAGTAACAATACTTGAGGCGAGATGGGGAAAAGTTGGTGGACGGTGCGTCTGAGAAAGGTCACTGGTCCCGGGGGTACGGAACGAGACTGATGAGGGAAGAAGACGCCGGCACTTTTAATTTCTCTGAACTAAGTTTAATGGTGCAAATAAAGGCTCCGAGTGGCGACGGCCTTCTTCAGCGCTATTAAGCCCAACTCAGCCGCTCTCTCGAGTGAAATAAAAACGAAGTTAAAACCTCGAACGAAAGTGCTGAAATTTCATAATAAATCGAGCAAGATCGTCTGTCGGTGCCGCCTTTGGCGAACGTTCATAAAGATGGAGATTGTTTAGTGATTGATCATTTAAAAATTAAATAAAATTTTTTTAAAAAAGTGGGATATATTCCGTGGTACGGTATCCGGAGCGGGTGGCGGCGCTCCCTGTCCGACATCTTAAAATTCCGACGGCGCGTGGCTTCGTCCGAATCCTGGGAGGAAGGAGCCCGTGATCTCCGTGCTGAAACGCGGACGGATAGAGAGAGGCTTGATCGTTTCGCGAGTTCCTCCTCGCCCCCGCCGAGCCCCGTCTGAGCATTTCATTAGCGTCTGTCGACAAACGGGGGCAGCAGGGGTGGGGGGGGGGGGGGTGAAAGGGTGCGCTGGGGGGCCAGGGACCCTTCACTTGGATAATGAACCCAGGGCGGTTTACCGGAGAGGGAATTTACCAGGAGTAAATAAAGCCAGATCAGAACCTCGGCCTGTTTGTCTCTTCCAGTTTCTCTCAGTCAAAAACAGAGGCTTGACTGGGCTAGTGCACGGGGGTGAGCGGGGGCCCCCGTCTGATTGCTGAAGACATTTCCGTCTCTGCTCCGGCGCCTGGACTGGGGAGAAGCGCCCCTCGGGGGGACGGGCTCTGCGACTAAGCGGTCCGCTGAGAGGTGCAGTCAGCGGGCGTCCGAGCTGATCCTAAAAAGACTGGACCTCTGAACGTATCCGGGCCCGAATCGACACCACCGAGCGGCGACAGAGTCGGATAAAGCCTGGAATAGCCCCGGAGAAAACAAACATGTTCGATTTACACGTCGACATTGTGCGTAAATCATATGTCTGTCTTATTCTTTTCCTGCACACACCTCCCCGATTCCCCGAAATAACTTGAGCTTCCGTTTTTTCCCGGATAAGATGCTGTCGGTTAGTGCTCTCTCAGTCACTGGTGTGCTTAAAATGAGGATGTTGCCTGCTTCTGTTAATATCAAAGTTCTTACTGTTGTTAAAGAAACTGGAAAATTTGTTTTCTTGCAGAGAGAACATATTTTCTCCATAACCCCTTTCTTGACTTAATTTAAGTGGCAGTTTTGATTGTGAAAACATGCTATGGTTCTGACTTGGTATGACATGGTCACATACAAATGAAAACAGAGATTATGGAGAAGTACTAATCAAAATATAAGTATGCCCTACTATGAGATTTTGTGAATTGTACCAGAGACTACGCCGCCTGTATGGCATATCCCAGTCTTCTGTTGATAACACAATCTACAGTAGTTATTTTCTGCAGTGACACGTTAAAATGCCAAGCTGACTGAACAAAAACAGCACAAATTACTCCTAGTAATCAATATAAATAGTTATGACTCCAGTCCAAAGAAATCCAATAATTTGTTGACTTTATTATTATTGTTATTATTATAGTTCACGTGTACTCTTCGCATGTTGGGTGTTCACATGCATTTTATGGTGTTTATTTAGATTTTTTTTGTAAGGGTTCATTTCCCACAGTGCATCAGTGGCAGCATAAGCTGTAGTGCTGCATGTTTATCTCTCTTTTTAACGCTGAATGCCACACATTTCATCTCTCCGCCATTAAAGAGTATGTACAGCGTAATGAAATTTTGATTAGTTGCCTTATGTTGTTATCTGTTTTTGGTAACTTATTATTTCTGTGCCATTCTTTCTCTCTCCCTCTCCCTCTCTCCCTCTCTCGACAAAGTGAACATTAAAGCACATGTACCAATTTATTGCTATTAAATACTGTGCTGTTTTGCTGACTTTTGTGTTTGAGGAAGAAAAAAGAACAAATGAATGAAACGAGACAAAAAAAAGGAAAAATACACATAATGGAAGAGGGGATGAAACAAAATTAAACCACCCCCTCCTTTCTCCCCCCCCCTCCACTTTGAAAACATATATTTTATGAAAGTGGACATACATTTGAGTCATATGATCTGAGAAAATAGGGGGGTACCTTGAAACTGGGGTGAGTTTTCAAAATAAAAGAAAAAAAAACACATATGATATTTAAATGCCTTGAGGGAACTGGGCTCCTGCTGTGTTTAATTCCAGCAGAATTAAAAAAAAGAAAAGAAATATAATCAAAGGGGAAATTAATGAAATGGGGGGAAATGGAGAGAGAAGATGCTTGTTAATGTTTAACAGAGTTGTGAAAACAAAAAACCCGGAAAGAATGCTAAACTCGTCCTCCCCCTCCCGTTTAAAGACTCAGGACTGATTCAGCGCTGAATGAAGACCCGATCGGTGGTCCTGACAGAAGGCGCTCACACCCCTCTGTGGAAGTCTTGGGATTGTTTTAACTGCAGTGTCCACTTAACTTTTTCTGGATTTACCATCACAGAGCTGGCTGAATGCATGACTCAATTTGTGCGTCTCTGTGTATGTGCGTGTGCGTGTTTATGTGTGCGTGCGTGTGTGTGTGTGTATGTGTGTGCATGCATGTGCATGTGTGTGTGTATGTGCGTGTGTGTTTTTTTGTGTGTGCGTGCGTGTGTGTGCATGCATTCATGCTTGCGTGTGTGTGTGCATGTGTGTGTGCATTCATGCGTGCGTGTGTGTGTGCGTGTGTGTGCATGTGTGTGTGCATTCATGCATGCGTGTGCGTGTGTGTGTGTGTGTGTGCGTGTGTGTGTGTGTGTGTTTGTGTGCGTGTGTGTGCATTCATGCGTGTGTGCGTGTGTGTGTGTTTATGTGTGTGTGCGTGTGTGTGCATTCATGAGTGTGTGTGTGTGTGTGTGTGTGTGTGTGCGTGTGTGTGCGTGTGCGTGCGTGTGTGTGTGTGTGTGCGTGTGTGTGTGTTTGTGCGTGTGTGTGTGTGTGTGTGTGTGTGTGTGTGTGTGTGTGCGTGTTTGTGTGTGTGTGCGTGTGTGTGCATGTGTGTGTGTAAATCAGAGCAGCGGCAGTATGAAGTTTGCACATTCCCTGTTCTGACTCCGTTTAATCAACTGTGCGCATAATTATCTTCGCTCGGTATGGTAATCTTTGGAGACCTCAATATTGCGGTTTGACAAATCCTTCATTTGTATTCAGATTTCACACAAAGCATCAATCGTGGTTTAGCACACAGGCTGTTTCCCCCACAATTCCCCGAAAAACATCACGGCGCAACCAGCCACCGCTTGATTAGAACCGGGAGCCATGCTGGGATCGGCGCGTTCGTCGTTAATATTTCTCCTTCCAGATGGCGTTTTCGAGGTATTTAAATTAACAAAACGGTACCATGGGCCCAAACGTTGGAAGGTTTAGAGAGAGGGAGAGAGAGAGAGAGACTTATCTCTGGGACAGACAGAGGAAGAGAGAGAAAAGAGATAAACAAAATCCATATTTACCAAACGCCTTCCCTGTCAGGCAGATAAACGGCCTGCCTCTCACACAGACAGGAAAGTGTGCACGCTAATTACACGCATGCAGGCCTAACAGTGCATGTGCAGGAAGAGAGTCAAATTAAACTTACAGCGTGTCTGCAGCGTATCCTCAACACGGCCTGACTTCATAACCTGAGTACATTCAGCGAGGCTTAAATGGCTTGCATGTTCAGCCTTAAATGGCTTGCATGTGCAGGCTTAAATGGCTTGCTTGTTCAGGCTTAAATGGCTAGTGTGTTCAGGCGTAAATGGCGTGTGTGTTCAGGCTTAAATGGCTTGCATGTTCAGGCGTAAATGGCGTGTGTGTTCAGGCTTAAATGGCTTGCGTGCTCAGGCTTAAATGGCTTGCATGTTCAGCCTTAAATGGCTAGTGTGTTCAGGCTTAAATGGCTAGTGTGTTCAGGCTTAAATGGCTTGTGTGTTCAGGCTTAAATAGCTAGTGTGTTCAGGCTTAAATAGCTAGTGTGTTCAGGCTTAAATGACATGCGTGTTCAGGCTTAAATGGCTAGTGTGTTCAGGCTTAAATGGCTAGTGTGTTCAGGCTTAAATGGTTTGAGTGTTCAGGCTTAAATGGCTTGCTTGTGCAGGGTTAAATGGCTTGTGTGTTCAGGCTTAAATGGCATTCATGTTCAGTGGGGTGAAGGTCCTGGGACTGTGTTCAGGGCTGCCTCATTCTTTTCTAGCAGCTGCTGCCCTGATACAGTCAAATGTACCAAAGGAGGATGCTACTATGTAATTGCCTGTGGACTGTGTACATATGTAAACATAGGCGTGTGTACAGTATGTGTGTGTGTGTGTGCGTGTGTGTGTGTGTGTGTGGTGTGTGTGTGTGTATATGTGTGTGTGTGTGTGTGTGTGTAGGTGTGTGTGCGTGTGTGGTGCATGTGTGTATGTGTGTGTGTGTGTGTGTAGGTGTGTGTGCGTGTATGGTGCATGTGTGTCTGTGTCTGTGTGTGTGCGTGTGTGGTATGTGTGTGTGTGTGTATGTGTGTGTGTGTGTGTAGGTGTGTGTGCGTGTGTGGTGCATGTGTGTATGTGTGTGTGTGTGTGGTGTGTGTGTGTGTGTGTGTAGGTGTGTGTAGGTGTGTGTGCATGTGTGGTGTGTGTGTATGTGTGTGTGTGTGTGTGTGTAGGTGTGTGTGCCTGTGTGGTGCATGTGTGTATATGTGTGTGTGTGTGTGTGTGTAGGTGTGTGTGCCTGTGTGGTGCATGTGTGTGTGTGTGTGTGTGTGTGTGAGTATAGATATGTAGTGAGAGGGATAGAATGAGATGGTCTGAACCCTTACACTGACGGGTAAGGCCCCTGTTAAGCGAGCAGTTGAACACAGACCTGAGCGTGAGCGAGCTGTCCTGGGAAGAAAAGGATGAAAGATAAAAGGAGGCACGGTTTCCAGCACACAGCTCGAGCGCCACAGCAGCCTTCAAAGTGCTGCCTTTTCTCAGAGCTTGATTTTGGAAAATGCTTCCTGCTACAGAAAGTGAGGGAACAAGAAGAAGAGAAAGGAGGGCTGGGGGGAGGGGGAGGGGGGGGTTCTCCTCTGGCTGTCAGCCAATAACTGGAGCCTGAAGCACGGTCTGCGACCCCCTTAACCCCTCCCTATCCCCGCCCCCACCTCCTCCCTCTCTCTCTTGAGTCATATTTTACCCCGTCATCATCGAGGGGTGAACCGTCACAGAGCCTGGTCTTGATTGGTGGATCGTCACAGAGCCTGGTCTTGATTGGTGGATCGTCACAGAGCCTGGTCTTGATTGGTGGATCATCACAGAGCCTGGTCTTGATTGGTGGATCATCACAGAGCCTGGTCTTGATTGGTGGATCATCACAGAGCCTGGTCTTGATTGGTGGATCATCACAGAGCCTGGTCTTGATTGGTGGATCATCACAGAGCCTGGTCTTGATTGGTGGATCGTCACAGAGCCTGGCCTTGATTGGTGGACCATCACGGATCCTGGTCTTGATTGGTGCACTGCCAGGGCCTGATCGTGATTGGTGGACTTTTTCAGATCCCATCTTTGATTGGTGGATCATCATACAGTCCGGCCACGATCGGTGGACTGTTGCAAAGCCTGGCCGTGATTGGTGGACTGTTGCAGAGCCTGGTCATGATTGCTGGACCATTGCAGCACCTGGCCGTGATTGGTGGACTGTCGCAGAGCCTGGCCATGATTGGTGGACCGTTGCAGCACCTGGCTGTGATTGGTGGGACCATCGCAGAGTCCAGCCGTTTCCTTGTGTTGATGCTCCATAAGTGGGTGGGGTCGGGGGGCCGGGGTAGGGGGGGGGGCATGTTAGAAATAAATACTGGAGATTAGCACCAGCTAATAATCATCAATCAATCATCAGTCTTCAACACACTGCCTCATTTTTCTAAATTAAGGGAAGAGCAGAAAGGCTTATAAAATATTAAAGACCACTCCATCCCAACCCCCCCCCCCAACCCCCCCACCATGGCTGCAGAACACAGTAGGATGATTTGCGCGGCAGCGTTAAGCTAAACCCATAAATCATTGGCGGGACTCGCCAGAGAGAGGGGGCGCTGGCCAATAATTTTGAGGTTAAACAATGTAATTTGGATCCTGTGCGTGCCATTTATTTTCCGCCCGCCCGCAGGACCGTCTGCACCGCACGCACGTACGCCACAGCACGCTCGATGCAAACAGATATGTTTACTATCGAGTTTACGCACACATTTATGCTTGTGTGTGAGCCCCTTGTCAGAGGACGTTTCAGTTTGCTTATCTATATTGTGTTTCTTGGCCCAGAGTCACTCTTTCTGATAGCCCTGAGGGGTGCAGTGTTAGCTTTGTATGCAAAAACAGGCTTGTTTTTTTTATCATTCGATCTCTTTGTGATTCCTACCCAGCTTTAAGTTGCTGTTACCGTTTTGCAAGGAAAATAAAATTGTATAAAATGATACAAGTACTCAGTTATCTTACATGTGGGTTCTTCCTAAAGCAAATATATCAAGTCAAGATTTTTCTATCAAGTGCAATGTCATAAGGTCTCAATAACGCATACGCATCCTGAGACAACCGATAGCCAACTGCCAAAGCTAAGCGTGTGTGTGGGCTGGATTAATGCTTGGATGGAAGACCTCCTGGGAACACTGGGGTTTGTGCTGGAATACGTGTTTGTTGGCCAGTAGGGGGCAGTCTTCCCTCTGGACTGAATGAAATGCACTGGCCCCAGCACGGTGATGAGGGCCCTGGACTATAGGAGGTGCCTCCTTCAGATGAGACGTTGAAACAAGGGGCTCATGCCAACCACCATCAAGGTTAAATAAATACAATGCAAAATTCAGCCTGTAGTTACCAGTTCATAAAGCATTCTTGAATGACTGTAACACTATATGAAGGATGACACAGTGAGATGTAAGTTGTTATGTGCATAAGCCAAGCACATGAAAGATCACTCAGTTCCTGTTGTTATAAAGGCTTTATAAGGTGGTAATACCACTCTCTGGAATGTGTTACGTATGCTTTATGAAAGCTTCACAAAGTTTGTCGTTAATGTTTTTCATAAAAAGCGAGGCCCAATTTTTTCTTCTTTTTTTTGTGAGAGAGGGTTCGATTGTTTGTTTTCTTCCGCTCAGAGTAGGTTCAAAACCGCATAACGAGCACCTTCGCTTTGCTGTTGCATCTTGGGAAGGTGCAGCTTCCGTGTTATATTCTTTTTTCCCGGATCTTCCCGGTGTTATCTGAGGCCTGTGCGTGGGGGCACCACGGCGCTATCCTTGAGCGATCCGCGCGTCGAGGGGAACGCGAAACTCAGAATAGATCAAAGTCGGTTCTCACCTGCAAATCACCGCTCGCGAAAAACTAGCCTCGGGACTCGACGCCGGTTAGCGGCTGGTGTTGTTTTATCGCTCGGCGTAGATGTTTGTTCCAGAAACAACATCAAAAGCGTGCCTTTGATCTCTCCGTGTAGGTGCGTAGGAGAGGGATAGGGCGTCTCGTGCGTTAGGGCGGTGTAATTCTGCGTTCTGAGACCCGAGAACGAAACGTTACGTTACTCGCGTTTGCGGCATTGATCCAAACGGGTCGCAGCGCAAACACGTCGATTTCGACTGGACCGAGGGCTCTTACGTGCTCTACTCCCCTGGGGAAAATGCCCGTTTCTCTTCTGTGTGAGCGGGAAACTGGACTGTTATTCCCAGCTGGTTATTCCATAAGCGCGGTCTCATATGGACGTTCGGATTAACTGAAGGTTAAGTCAGAAGTGAACAGAGGATTAGTGCCAGCTATGATTTTTAAATCAGTTTTATCACCTGATTTTGGTAATTTTGTCTTGGGTTTTTGGTGGGAGGGTGCAATTTTGGTCTGATATTGGCAATTATGTCTTGAGTTTTGGGTGAGGAAACAGAAAGGTTGTACAAAGTACCAATCTTAGTACCAGGACTTCACTTCCAAACAGCTTATTGACATCTTTCATACACATACTTATTTGATGGCACTCTCAAAGTAAAATAAAAATAATGGCAACATCACCATTTAAACATTAATCAATTCACAAAATTCCACTTGATGGAGTGAACTGGGACCACTGCAGCCAATATAATTTTTTTGGAGATTGCTGAACATGGTGTTTGTTGGGGGGGTGGGGGGGCAACAATTTTGTGCAATTTAATTGTGAGTCCAAGTTAAAGACAAACATAGCATCGATTGTAAGGATTTAAAAAAAGGATTTAAAACCAAAGCCACGTGGAATTTAAAAGGCAATGGCGGTGGTCCCACGATAGGATTGTGTGTGATTCTATGCGGGCTGTGAGCACAGCATGCCGTTTCCCCTTTAATCCGTGAAAGGTACACCCCACAGAAGGTAGAAGACAGCGCAGTTTGAAAAGGCTCAAGAAATCTCTGAGCATTTAGAGGATTAAGTGCAACAAAGTGCTGCTGTAGAACAAAAAAACAAGAAGAAGAAGAAAAAAAAACAGGACAGCCAGTGGTGCAATGCAAGTGAATTAAAAGATTAAGATGGTTTATAGAGACTGATTACAAAGCCATAGGGCTTTATGAATTTGGAAGACAAACCTTAGGATTGGATAATTCCCCTTGTATTTTCACTCTTGGACGGCCTATTTGTATTCCACCTGGCACCGGCACCTTTAAATCAATTTGTTACGGACACGTAGACTGAGACTCTTTGGCTGAAGACACCCCGGGTTGGAAATGAGAGAGGGATAGACGGAGGGAGGAAGGAAGGAGGGGTTGGGTTGAAAGAGAGGAGGGATGGAATTGAAGCCAATGAAAGGCATTAATGCGCAGGTTTTATTCTGTATGGGCTTGCAGCTCTGAGGTTGCAGGTTCGACTCCTAAATGGGGCACTGTCTGCCATTGGGCCCTTGAGCAAGGTGCTTAACCTGCATTGCTTCAGTAAATATCCCACTGTATGGAATAGATGTAAAATATACTGTACAAAGTGTAGTGTAATGGTTATGGAACTGGACTTGCAGTCTAATGGTTGTTGTTTTGATTCCCAGGTAGGACCCCTGAGAAAGGTACTCAGCCTGAATTCTTTAATTATATATAAAGCTGTGTAAATGGATGCTATATGAAGTCAGTGTCAGCCGCTCTGGGTAAGAGCTTCTGCTAAATGGCAGTAATGCGATGTGACATATAGAACAGGTACAAACCAACACAGGATCACCTCATACCCACAAAAGCAGGGACAAGACTGAGGTGCCTGATTGGGGAACCTCCAATTCGCCAGGTGTTCTGTGCATACCCGAATGCCTGATACCTGCGAGAAGGTCAATAACAGCAGAGCAGATCCGTTTAAGGACTGCATGCCAATTTCTGCTCTTCATTAATGATTTAGCCAAACCATTTATTTGATCGAGCGAGCTACGGCTTCAGATGGCACGTATATACATCCATCCATCCATCCATCCATCCATCCCTTTTTAAAACTGTTTGCCCCTGCCCAGGTTCATGGGGTGGCTGTAGCCTATCCCAGCATCCACCACGGGGCACACACATCATTCATACACACACTCATGCCCCCAAGGACAGGTCAGACTATCCAGTTGACCTAACCTGCGTGTCGTTGGACTGTGGGAGGACACCGTGGGTACTTGGACGAAACCCACCCGAACATGGAGAGAACATGCAGACTTCACACACAGACGGGCCCCAAGCCAAGATCTGAACCCACAACCTTCTTGCTGTGAGGCGACAGTGCTACCCACTGCACCGCTGTGCTGCCGTGTTTACATGTCCAGCTATAATTTCATAATATTGGTTATGACTGCAATCTGAAGTGTCCCCTCTGTGGTATATTCTTTGTGAAATGCATTGCTGGAATTTTTCTTCTTCCTTTTAAAGCCTGTAAATGCCCCTTGCGTGATTTGTTTCCTGTTCACGGGGAGAACATGAAGACCCCACACGGAAATGCCCAGGCCGGATTTGAACTCGTAGCCGTCCCCGTGGGGCCTCTCTGTTTGGAGTTTTGCGACCGCGTTCTTCACTGCACCACCGGGACGCAAGGTCTGATAGAGGACTGGGAAAAAAAAAAAAAAAAGGAAAACAAAAGCTGATTTATCATTTGTTTTGTGAAGAGGATCTGACAGCGGGCGCCCCTTAAAACCTTCCCTAAAACCCCCGCGAAGCGCTTCGGGAACGCGCCGAGAACGAGTCGATACGGGGGGAAAAAAACCACCACCACCACCACCACCACCGGCCGGGCAAACACGGGGGGGAAAGCAGAAGAACAAACAGAATGAATGAGAGAATACAGAGAGGGAAGAGAGAAGAGATAGGGAGCGATAGAAAATGCTGGCCACTGCAAACTCTCCAAACAAAAGAGGATGTAGAGTTTGCTCCCAAAGCCTTTTTCTCGCGGAAGAAGGCCCAGTAAGCACTTTCGCTCCGGCTGAAAGACTCGCTCATACCCCTCATCAGCACTTTTTCTTTCTTTTTTTCTTTTTTTCACACACGGCGAGGAAAGCCGGGAAGGGCGAGCGGGATGCACTGCGTGTGGAGGACTTCTCTCTCTCTCTCTCTCTCTCTCTCTCTCTTTCTCTCTCTCTCCCCTTTCTCTCTCTCTCTCTCTCTCTCTCTCTCCCCCCCTCTCTCTCTCTCTCTCTTTCTCTTTCTCTTTCTCTCTCTCCCTCTTTCTCTCTACTCTCACTACCTCTCTCTCTCTCTTTCTCTCTCTCTCTCTCTCTCTCTCTCTCCCCCCCTCTCTCTCTCTCTCTCTGCCGTCTGTTTGGGGCATGAGGTGTATGGGCAGTTAAGTCCCCCCCTCCTCCCCCCTCCCCAACCCCCAGTCCCTCCGCCCTTCCTCCCACCCTTTTCAGTACTGTACATTACAGGCATTTAGCAGATGCTCTTGTCTAGAGCGACTTACACAACTTTTTAAATTTTAATTTTTATACATAGCATTTACATTGCATCCATTTATATACAGCTGGACATACTGAAGCAATGTAAGTTAAGTATCTTGCTCAAGGGTACAACGGCGGTGGCCTACCTGGCAATGGAACCTGTGAACCGGTTCCTTACCCATTATAATACACTGCCGCCCTACCCCATCATCTCCAAACTCGCACATCTGGAACGCTCAGCTAAGGGGACGATGGCTCTCGT
>NC_049214.1:3949270-3991770 GCF_013347855.1 Anguilla anguilla | reverse complement strand
AGAGCAGGGCTGCCCAATCCTGTTCCTGGGGCTCTACTGTGCTGTAGGTTTACACTCCAGCCCTGACAGAGCCCAACTCACCCAACAGCCAGAGATCTGCAGTGTGCTGCTAATTAGTAGAATCGGGTGGGCCTAATTATTATGGTCGAAATGAAAACATACAAGATGGCAGATCTCCAGGAACAGGGCTGGTTACCGCTGCCCAAAATCATGCTGGTTTCGGCAAGGGGGGGGGGGGGGAGTGGCGAGGGGGTGTGGCCACCATCAGCCGAGAACGGAACATCTCTCTGCCTCTCTCTTGCTGGGGAAATGTCCGTAAGCATAGGTTTGCGCCGTCGGAACCGTGGCTGGTATATCTTTCACGCGCTGGGCGTCAGACTCCGCCATTTCGCCTCCCTGTTTCCGCCAAAAAAAACAAACGTGGATGGTGGAGATGGTCGGTCCACGCTGGCCGTGACAGGATATACCGCTTATGAGATCGGATTTCTGGAGGGGGGGGGGGGGGGGGGGGATGTGGGAGACATCCAGGGCCCTGCAGAGGAGGAAATTGCTTGCCCATCGTCGGTCTGTGGAGGTAAACACACTGTACTGGTTCTGCGGGAATAATTGTCTTGACGCGAGTATTGTTGAGCGGGGATGAGGGGGTGGGGGTGGGGGTGGGGGGGGGGGGGGGAACTTGAGGTGAACTATGGATTGAGGAAATTGGCATGGCATTCACACCCGGCCTCTGCGAAAAGTGGCTCAACTGCGATTGGAGGAAATTGTTTATGAAGCTCTCGGTCCCCCAAGCCTACAGTCTGCGCTGAGAGGAAGCGAGAGAGAGAAAGAGAGAATGAGAGAGAGAGAGAGAGAGAGAGAGAGAGAGAACGAATGGAGGGGAGGAGAATGGGAGGGGGGGAGAGAGAGAGAACGAATGGATGGGAGGAGGAGGGGAGAGGGAGAGAGAGGTGGGGTGAGGTGGGGAAGGGGGGGAGAAAGAGAAAATTGGATGGGAAAGCGTCCTGCCATGTGAAAGAGAATAAAAACAGAAATGGGAGATTTTGATTCAATGGCGCACAGATACTGCTGGATTGCTTTTCAAAAAACCTGCAATCTCGCCCAGAGAACAGAGACTTTGCACAATAAAATTTCTTTATTTTTTTTTTCCCTTCACAGCTTCATTTAAACCACAGCATCCCCCAAAATATACGACTCGGCGATGATAATTATTACCATAATTCAGAGGCCTGCGCATTTGGACAGGGGGCACTTTATGGAACAAACAGTTGTGTTTATAATATTATGCAAAAAGGGATGGCGTTTTGTATTAACCTGCAGTGGGGGGGATTTAAAAAAAAAAAGAAGTATATTAACATACGGGAAATGCGACTACTTTTATATTTTTGACTGCTATGCTAACTGACAGCCGTGAAGGGTAGCGGAAAAGGGTAAAGAATTGGCAGAACAAGACACGTTAAAAGCAATTAAGAAGGAACAACGTCAGCCGAATCCAGATCACACCTGCTTTATACCTTTCAGATCAGAATTGCGAAGAGGAAGCAGCATGGCACACGCGAGAGAGAGAGAGAGAGAGAGAGAGAGAGAGGGAGAGAGAGGGAGATAGAGAGATGGAGGGACAGAGAGAGGGAGAGAGAGAGAGAGAGGGAGAGAGAGAGAGATGTTTTTTTTAGAATGTTCATTGTTATTAGCATTCCACTGTAAATATGTATTTTCAATTGATTTATGATGCTTTGGCAATATGTACGTATGTATTTACTGCCAATAAAGCAATTTGAATTTGAATTTGAATTTGAGAGAGAGAGTGAGGGAGAGTGAGGAAGAGGGAGAGCGAGAGAGGGAGAGAGAGAGAGAGATCTAATCTTTACCTTTGGCAGACCTCAACTCAGACAATGAGGGCTCAGCACACGGTGGAAATGAGGGTGCGGTACAGAGTCACCCGTTACGAAATGTCGCCCGTTAGTTTGGAACGGAGCTGGGATCGGAAGGTGTTCTGTCACCACCTTGTCTGGTAATCTTCCCTCCTACAACAAAAAAAAAGGGGGGGGGGGAGGGTGCAATCGCACAGGCCATACTTGCACTGTAGAGCGGTAATTCCTAAAGTAGCTGACGCACTTTTACTGAAGTAATCTCACAGCAGAACCCCGGGAATCTCGCAGATGCGCCTCGCTGCCGATTTGGCCACTCCGTGTCTGTCACTCCGGGGATGCCCACAGAAGCTTAGATCGAGATTTTTCTCTTTCTTTTTTTTTTTTCCACGCCCACCCTGAATGGCGAAACGCTGGTGAATAAACAGAATACTGGAGCGCGAAGAGCGTGTGGCTTCCTCTTTCTTTCAAAGGATCAGACCCCCGTCAGTCAGCACCTCCTGAAGTTGCTGGTTCTGTGTCCTCTCTTCTGGCATTTTGGATAACAGTAAACAAAAAAAAAATCTGCATTATCGCAAAGGGTACTGCCACAGGTTTTCGTAAACCCCTTCCACCCATACACCCCCTCCCGCCGCCCATCAACCCCCCCAACCCCAGGCATGTCGCCAAAAGTTTAATTATTTCACCTGTGATGGCGTGAGCAAATATGAATAGCACAGTGCAACACTATCCCACCCCCCACTGCGGAAGAGCAGAAAAACAGAAAATGAAATGGGGGGGGGGGCAGTATTGTTAATGTGACATGTAATCAGTGTTGGCAGAACCGGGCCTGGCTCTCGCTAATAGAATATGGGCTGGGTATCACACGGCTCGGTTGACTGGAATGAACCTGTTATGCCCGTATTGTAACTGACTCTTATTTTTTGCCGAATACATTCAACCATACAGTACTTTCATGTTTAGTTATTTTCTGTTTGTTTCCTCTGAAGGATGTATACGAGAAGCGCTCTTATTGGAACTGCATTATTGGGCCTTTAATTTGAAATTAACGTCCCGGTAATCGGCGCAGATGCAAAAAAAAAAGGAAGTTGAGGCAAACGGTTAGATTTTCAAAAAACACGGTGGAAAAAAAGTATTTCCAAGCAAAGCAAAATGGTATGTCATTTTATGGTTTAGCAGCTGGCTGATATGGGCACAAGGTTTGTAACTGTTTCGTTTTTGTGATTAATATTGCGTGACATCATAGCTTTAATATATAGTTTTGGTAGATTTGTAAGCGAGTGTTTGTTACATAACAAGGCCGCTGTTTTAGCTGATTGCAGCGCGCTGTTCACAAGTAATTAACGTTCCATGTCTTAGTTACCTTATTTAGCTCCGCGAGTTTGGTAAATGTTGAATTGTTGGAATGCGTATTGCAGCAAATAATTCTAAATAGGTGTAAAAGCTAACTTGCGTACGTGCGTTGCATGTAAACTATAATTTATAATGATGTGTGTTAGTTCCTATGCTAACTGGTTTACTTAGACGGTTTTCATGAGGTAAACAGGCCTGCCTACATCAATCAGAGATTGTCATTGTGTTCAGACAAAAACAGTTGGAATTCATGCGTGAAATGTAAACACTGTATCAAGTAGTGTAAGGTAAGACATGATTTGGCTATTGAGATCATTATTTTATTTTATTTATTTTTTGTTATGTTGCATTATTACAAGACTACAGTTTGCTGTTTTAGACATTACATAAGAAAATTGTAGTAGATGGTAATGTTTTGTTTGTTTTTACCTTTTAGCTTTTACGGTGTGTTTATGGAGCTACAACATATTCGGATTATTCAAATTAAAGCTTTATGAACCGTCAGTTTGGAGAGTCGAGAATCTTTCAGGCAGGGACGCTACACGTCTCAGGCCACAGGAGTGACGCTAAGCTCATAAATCCCTTTTTCCTTCGATAGAGACCCTGGGCCCACAAAAGTTTAATTCATGAAATTATAGTACTTTACTCATAATTTAATGCTGAAAGCTTGTTTTACAATTTAGACAAACCAATAAAGTAATAAATAAATATATTCTGCAGTTTTACATTGGTCCACCTGTGTGGTAAACAAATTGTCTAGTGATCGTCGTGATGGACTTTTGCAAATTCTTGGCAAGCTGATCCCAAGAGTACGCATATGCCCTCCTTTGCAAATTAGCAATAATTAGGAAAAGGGTGAAATCATCAACTTCAAGAGTCAATCAACTTCATTTCGAACATTATTATTGAATTGAAAATCATCAAAATGAACTCACCGAGCTATGAATAGAAGAACACAGTCTGCCTCCTGAGGAGTGGTCTTTTAAAAAAAAAAAGTTGCTGTTTTCACTAACAAGCATTTTTATTTTTATTTTAAGATATTGGTGATGTCACCACTGAACTCACCGCCCTGTCCCAGCGCCCAGACTCTCACTCTCGCAGTAGTGAGTCAACGCTAATGACGAATAGCGGGGGGGGGGGGGGGGGGAAACCGGGCTGGTGTGAACCTGTTCCTCTTGCTTCAGCGTCGCACTGACACGCACGCATCTTCCAGATCACGCGGCTCTCACCTAGTGCGTCATTGGCTGTTTCCACTAATGGGGGTGGGGGGGGTGGGGGGGGGTGGAACTCTGCCATATTGCTCTGATCATTGTGGGGCGCGGGGCGCGGGGGGCGGGGGGGCAGGGGGGGTGCTCATCCGGATTGGTGGAGTGAGGGTGAGTGATTGAGTCCATTCCATTAAGAAGCTATTATAACGGAGCGTGATGTTGAGCCGCTTTGGCCGGTGCCAGTAATTATTTAACGCAGAGTCCGTACGTAGCCTTGGCGACTGGCCCTGCCAATCCGGGGCCAATGCTTTTAATTTCCCAGCATCCACGGCGACTTCCTGTTACAGTGATGGATCTGGGCTCAATCCAGCGTGTCACCACACATCAATCAAGCGTTCCCTCTGCTCCTGGAGAACACAGTGGGTCATCTCTCTCTCTCTCCCTCTGTCACTCTCCCTCTCTGTCCATCTCTCTGCCTCTGTCTGATTCTCTCTCTCGCTTTCTCTTTATCTCTCCCTACCTCTCAGTCTCAATTTCTCTCTCTCACTGTCTCTCTTTTCATCTCTACTTTTGCTCTCCTCTCATTTCCCCGCCATCACGCTGTCAATTGTTCTCTCTGTTTCTGTGCTTGTCCCTTTCTCTTTCTCTCCTCCCTGTTTTCTCTCTCCTCTCTCTTCTCCACTACAGTTTTATCTTTCCCTTCTCTCTATCTCTGTATCATCAGCCTCAAAACTACTGTAAGCCTGCATATCATCAGGTGCTTGTAGGCCCCACGGTGCACTGTTAGCCTGTATATCGTCAGGTGCTTGTAGGCCCCACAGTGTCCTGTAAGCCTGCATATCATCTGCTGCTTGTAGGCCCCACGGTGTGCTGTAAGCCTGCATATCATCTGCTGCTTGTAGGCCCCAGAGTGTGCCAATGTACGGTGTACACAATTCAAGCTGAAAAAAGGCCGAGAAACTTTCTGAGAACATCACATAAACGAAGTTTTAAACTAATGTGTGAGCTGGCATTCCCTGGCCTGTTGGCATACAGTGAGCAATTTACCAGTTCAACTTTTACATTTTTACGTGTTTTTATGGGTTTGCACACAACTTCAGGTTAAGTGCTGCAGGGAGTAGACGTTGCTAGGGTTACACGCCCTCCTCCGAAACCATGGCTCTGAACCTTCATACGCCCCACCCCCCCCCCCCCCACACCTCCCCCCCCCCCCCCACACACAATTGTTCATGAAGCATGAATCCCCCGCCCCCCTCCCCCCCCCCACAAACTGCTGTTTCTCTGTAACCACTGAAATCTGTCACTTCTCAGTGCGGACTTTAATATTGGAATGGTGGCGGGACGATTGATTGGTAACATCGACGCGCCGCTGCGCTCTCAAAACCCCTCAATGCGATTCCGCCGTCCTACTCGCGGCCCTCCGAATTTAGGAAACACCGCTAAAAAATTGGGTGGGAATAAATTAAGCCTCCGCCGTGGTTTTTTTTCCCCATTAAAATGCATCATCGGGCCAAAGAGGATTGCAGCGCCTCGACTGAAGACACCGGGCGGACACGGATTTAGCCGCATTGCTAACTCTTCTGGGACGTATGCTAACAAAGAAAAAAAAAAATTCACTTTTGGACCTCCTGGAGGAAGAGCCACTGCATACAGATATGAAAATTATTACCCCTTCGATAAGGGCGTTTTTAAAATAGTTTCCCAAACCTGGTCTCTCCTGAGCTAACTCAATCATTAAGCGGGCTATCGTTCAGGGGGAGCGGGTGAATCATTTTTCCATTGAATAAAGCTGTTTTGCTGAATGTAATCTATAATAGCTGGCCAGTTGTGAAAGTGAGAGTGTGAGGCTGTGGAAAGTTCTTGGTTGTTCGAGACCACGGAAAGTTCTTCATTTGCGTGAGGCCCGAGAAAGTTTTTAGTCACGTGGAAAGTTGTTAATTGCATGCTCATATTACAAAAAAAAAAATTGTAACTACACCTAACAAAACTAACCTGGAAAAAATCAACCTTCAGCTATGACTCAGCTTGCCATTTCATACGGGGTCCTTGCTGAGCTTTTGACTGCTTTGAGTGGAAGCAGTTTAAAATGTAAAAATGAGGTAAGAGGAACATATAACAGCACCTTATTTATGTGTTTGAACCAGCACAGCCCTCTGTAGAGCACCTGGTGACAGGAATATAATTACACCATTACCCTATGCAGTGGTGTTGGCTATTAACTGTGTCTCTGGCTTTCTCTGTTACTGACCTCAGAGGAGGTGAGACTAAGAGTTTCCCCTAAGCCCCACCCCCCGTGTAGATGGATGTTCATTGGCTGTGTGCTCACTTTGAGGATGCTCATTGGCTGTGTGCTCACACTGAAAAATGCTCATTGGCTGTGTGCTCACACTGAGGATGCCCATTGGCTGGTCCTTCACCAGGCTTCTCCCCAGTGATGATCTCCAGGTTTCTGGTTTAATAGTGTCCAGAGAATAGTCCATCAAGTGCACTGGATGAAGCAGCCGCTGTAAAAAAGGATGTTCCAGAGCCTATATGGTGAAATAAAACTGGCTTTTTGTGAGCTTTCCTCAACGGGCAGAGGAGGTTTCCCAGCTTTCCCGTGAGATGTGGCCTTACCTCACTGTAAAAAAATGTCTGTGAATTTTATGGTAAAAGTCATAAAATGGCAAAGGTGCAAAACTGTAAGCAGCTGAAATGTAAATAATTGTATAATGTACAGTGAATCACTGCAACATGTGTTAGATGTACAGCCTGCAACTGGGTGCTTAACAAACTGTCACCGTTATTTATGTGGTAAAGTTCTGGCAACCCAGTTGCCAGTATTTCACCGTAAAATTTAGTTTTTTTTTGTTTATTGATTTTTTTTTTTTTTTTTTTTTACAGTGTTCAATACCTACTCTTTTGAAGCTGGGATAACTTTGCTTTGAACGAGGCCATAAAGTGAGTCTAAGAAGCGGGGTGGAGAATCAAAAAAAACCAAAAAAGCTTCCTGTATTCCCTCCAGAAAGGGAAAAGTGATTGCACACTATCTCCCACACCCCCCCCCCCCCAGAGGGTTAATGCCACCATCTTCTTATGATGCCCACGGTGTAGAAGGAGCTTTAAATTAAGTGGACGGTTCAATTACAGTTTGTAATTTGTCTCGCTAATTAAGAGTCTGGTTGTTAGTACAAAAAAAAAGAGAAGAAGACCGACTCGGTGGACAGAATATTAACTCAGGTTAATATTCATCACTGTGGGGAGAGGAACGATGCGCCATTCTTTTCTGCCCCCCTCCCCCCGCCACTTTTTCTCCTTCCTCCCTCTTTCTCTCTCTCCCTCGCTCTTTATCTCCCTCTAACTTTTTATCTCTCCCTCGATCTTTCTCTGTCTTTCTATCTCTATCTCTGTCTCCCTCTCTCTCTCTCTGTCTCCAACTCTTTCTGTCTGTCTCTCTCTCTCTTCTTCTCTCTCTCGCTTTCTCTCTCACTCTCTCCATCTTTTGCTCTTTCAATCTCTCTCTCCCCCTCTTTATGTCTCTCTCTCTGTCCGTCTCTCTCTCTCGCTTTATCTCTCTCTCTCTCTTTCCATCTTTAGCTCTCTCTCTCTCTCTCTCTCTCGCTCTGTGCTTATCAAAGTGAAGTCCCTAATCAGAGGAGAGGGCTGGCTGACAGGGGGAAGCGTCTCTTGGGCGAGCGAGCAACAGCAGTGACGCGAGGCCTGGCATCCGCCAGACGCTAACATGGGGGGGGGGGGGGGTGGAGGGGTCAGGGTGGGGTAGGTGGGGTGGAGGGGGGGGGCGGGGTGGAGGGGTCAGGGTGGGGTGGAGGGGTCAGGGTGGGGTAGGTGGGGTGGAGGGGTGGGCGGGGTGGAGGGGTCAGGGTGGGGTAGGTGGGGTGGAGGGGGGGGCGGGGTGGAGGGGTCAGGGTGGGGTGGAGGGGTCAGGGTGGGGTAGGTGGGGTGGAGGGGGGGGGCGGGGTGGAGGGGTCAGGGTGGGGTGGAGGGGTCAGGGTGGGGTAGGTGGAGGGGGGGGTGGAGGGGTCAGGGTGGGGTAGATGGGGTGGAGGGGTGGGTGGAAGATGGGGGTTATATGGGCCATGGGAGATAATCTGCTGGCTCGCTGAGCCGAGCTGTGTGTTAGATGCTCGGGGAAGCAGACCAAAGACCTGGAGAGAGGGAGAGAGAGAGAGAGAGAGAGAGAGAGAGTGGGAGGGACAGAGAGGGAGAGAGAGTGGGAGGGACAGAGAGAGTGGGAGAGTGGGAGGGACAGAGAGGGAGAGAGAGTGGGAGAGTGGGAGGGACAGAGAGGGAGAGAGAGAGATGGAGAGACAGAGAGAGAGTGGGAGGGACAGAGAGGGAGAGAGAGTGGGAGAGTGGGAGGGACAGAGAGGGAGAGAGAGTGGGAGAGTGGGAGGGACAGAGAGAGATGGAGGGACAGAGAGAGAGTGGGAGGGACAGAGAGGGAGAGAGAGTGGGAGAGTGGGAGGGACAGAGAGGGAGAGAGAGTGGGAGAGTGGGAGGGACAGAGAGGGAGAGAGAGAGATGGAGGGACAGAGAGAGAGTGGGAGGGACAGAGAGGGAGAGAGAGTGGGAGAGTGGGAGGGACAGAGAGGGAGAGAGAGAGAGAGAGAGGGAGATAGAGAGATGGAGGGACAGAGAGAGTGAGAGGGAGGGAGGGATGGAGGGGGAGGAAGAGAGCCACTAATGGTAATGGTGCAGAGATGAGCTGGGGGGGGGGTGGAGGTAATGGCCAGCACAGGGGACCCAGGGTCAGCGCCAACAGCCTGTCAACTCATTTAAAACTGAGACGCTGCTAATTAACCTTTGGAAATGAGAATTCTTCCGTTTACTTTTGAACGTTTGCTTTGTTCCGATATGCCTCCTCATACCATTAAGGACTTCATTTTTTATATATATATTTTTTTTTACAGGGAAAAATTTGTCAAGCAGAATCTAACTCTGCTTAATTTCTCAACACAAACTTGTTTGAACTTTTATGTGGTAATTAGCAGTTACACACTTTTTAAATAAAAGTTCTGGAAGGCCTCACGAAACAGCTGCCACCAATCGCAGTGAAACACCGAGTTTAAAGTGCGATAAAAACTCCTGAGTAGATTTTAAAAGCTCATTTCAGGTTTGAAACAACAATTTAATTTGTACATAGATCACCAGATATGGATGCAAACACTCTCAAATTAAAGCTGACGGTCTGGACTTTAACTTACATATTCATTCTTTTATGTTTTATTCATGTTTTTTTTCAAATCCAATGTGCTGGAATGCAGGGCCAGCACAACAAAAATTATGTCACTGTCTTAATACTTGAGCAACTTTTTAATTATTTAACCTTTGTTTACCCGCTGAGCACGGATGCTCTTTTGCAGGAACGCCCTGGTTCACGCTCATACACATTCACACCTGGGAGCTGCCCAGTACAGCCACAATCCTCTATTGTTGGCCACTGAGCAGCTCCACTGGAGGGAGAGAACATTTTTTAGCCAATTGAATCAGGGGATGATTAGGTGGCAAGTTTTTGTTTGCGAGAGCCAGATCTGGGATTTTTTTAGCCAGGACACCGGGGAACCCCCTACTCTTTGCGAATAGTGTCACGGGATCTTTAATGACCACAGTGAGTCAGGACCTCGGTTTAACGTCTCATCCGAAAGACGGCATCTCCTACAGCACAGTGTCCCCGTCACTGCACTGGGGCATTGGGGTTCATTTGACCAGAGGGAAGATTGTCCCCTGCTGGCCCACCAACACCACTTCCAGCAGCAACTCAGTATTCCCTGGTGGTCTCCCATCCAAGTACTAACCAAGCCCACACTTGCTTAGCTTCAGCCAGTCGGCAGGAGCAGAGTGCGTGGTGGCATGGCTGGTGGCATGGCTGCTGGCAACTCGACTGCATCTTAAGCTTTTCATTTCTCCAAGGTGTATCCACACCATGAAAATGGTGCCAGAGAGATAAAACAATAATATACTACTGGAAAATGCAGCTGACCAAGTCTGTTCGATTGATTTAATAAACATCCCCAGTGTTGGGTTCTGTGTGTGTGCATACATTTAATCTGTATGTATTTGTGTGTGTGAATGGATAAAGACATACTGTAGAGTATGTCTCACAGAAGACATGCAAAGCAATGCAAAACAATGCACTATGCACTGGTAGCTCCTTCCATTCATAAAGAGTATGAATCTTATCAGCAATAGTGCATGCTGTGCAGATCATATTTTTTGAGAGGGGGTAATAAATTCTGAGGCGCATTGAATTATTTATGTACTTTCAATTATTATGTCTACAAAGGCACACAGTTTACTCAAAGCCAGCTTTCCAATTTGTCAGCACTATAAAACACACCGACACTGCGATGTGCTACAAGGGTAGCATCATGTCTAACTCAAAGGACGTTTTTACATTTTTTGACTTTTCTATTGAATTTTTAAGGACAGTGGGATTTTTTAAAAAAAGAAAAAAACAAACAAAAAAAAACTTTCTATGACTTTAGAGAATGGAAATATTTGAAAAATTTGTGATTTCCATGGAACATGAACAACAGGTCTTTGTAATATCTTGCCTATAATTAATATTAAACTATATGGTGAAAAGCAATATATATTGCAAGCATTTGTTTGCAAGCAGGGAGTTTATGAACACAGATGGCAGTGATATAACACAAGTGCATATGGCAAATGACCCTAGTTATAACATGCAATAACAATGAGTAAGCACCAAATTATTGCAAGGTACTTATCGAAGAAATATCCTTAAGCTTATTAAGTTGCCATGAAATAAAGCACAGTGTTGGCAGTGTTTTCCTGTCCTAAAGAAGCACTACTGTGCCAAAATATAATCAATGTTTTACATATTAAGCTTTCATACTTCTAAACGTTGCTACAAAGGCTGAAAAGACGCAAGAGCACTGTTGCCAACTTGGCGAATGTCGTCTGATTTAGCGACTTTTCAGACCCTTTTAGTGACTGCTTCCAAACAGAGCCTAGCGACAAATTTAGCGAGATGTATGAAATGAAATAATATACCTGTAATATATAAAATTTAAAATATTCTGTTCTATTCTAGGCGTCTTTTCAGAAAACCTCCTTCCTTCACGTGACACACATTTCCATATGCAAATGAGTTCATGATGACCTCATAAATATGCAAGTCAACATCTAGCATCATTTAGTGACTTGCTGTGTAGCGACTTTTTTGAGTGTGCGTTTAGCTACTTTCTGTCTGCGAGACAATGCCAATTTTTCAGCCTTAAAGTACTTTTCACCAGGGAATCTCCAGGCTAGAAGCCTTGAACAGGTGTCTCCTTTTACTACCTCTTTCAAATTAGAAAGAAAAAAATACCGATTTTAGAGAAGAAAAAAAAAAAGAAAGTAGAAGAAGAAAAACTCGAACGCTCCAGGCCTCTAGAGCAGTTTAAAGCGAATCAGATTCTTCTCGCTTCTATATGTTCTTAATCATCGTGGCAGAAATAATTAACTCTTTTTAATTGTCATTAGACTGGCTTCTCAGGGGCACATTAATCTGCCCAGAGTCGGGGACAGCATGTTGTAAAACACAGTTGTTTCCCCCCCTAATCTGCATTGAGTTGATACCACCTTGAGCTCCACCGCAAAAAAAAAAAAGACAAGACAAGAAAAGACCCACAAGGATATGAGAGAATTTTCCGAATTCGTTTTAACAGTCGATCTGGCTCCAGTTAGAAGCGGAGAGGAGCGGAGGTCTTAGCGGCGGCGCGTACGCGTTAGCGGTTGTTTTGGCGCGGGGTTAATGGCAGCCCTCTCTCTCTCTCTCTCTCTCTCTCCACATCCAGCCCCATTGATCTTTTCACACTAATTAAGGCACAGCGGGGGGCCCGTTCAATTAATCTTAACGAGGAACGGCCCGGTGCCGGGTGCTTTTTGAGCTGGGGGATGCTAGGAGTCGCCGTGCTTTTTTTACTCGGCAACAGGGCTAATAAAAAAATGGGGAGGGAGGGAGAGATGAAAAGAGAGAGCTGGAGATAGAGAGAGGGGAAGATAGAGATAGAGAGAGGGTTAGGGAGAGGAGGGGACAGAGGGAGAGAACGATTGGGAGACATGTTTTGCTGAGTATTCTGAATGCTGCAGAGTTCATATTGGGAACGCTGTGTTCTGCTCATGATGGGGATCTTCCACATTACTGAGGAATGTTGAGGGTTCCTTGGAGATCCACGGAAGTGGGATTATGGCTGCCATGGGAACCGTAACCTGGCAATGGAGTCAAGGCTAGAGGTCTGCTTGTAGCTGTTGTCTTGCACAGCAGAGCATAATTTGTAATTATGGATCATACCCATATTGTTTAAGGAGTGATACCTGTTATAAATAAATGCCATCCACATATACAAATGGCGATAACTGAATTTAAATTGCAGCGTCCACAGGACACAGAACAGATTGGTGTATGCACAGGAACTCATTTATAAACGTGAGATTTCATTTTATTCGATTCATTGCGTTAGCATTATGGCTGTTTCTGTAAACGAGATGAATGATAACTTCGGCACCGTGAGTCAATAAAAAAAAACACAACTCTCTAGCGGAATGAGAAACATCTGCATTATTAATATCATGTCTGTTCACAATATTTTCTCTTCGCGAGCAAACCAGTCTTTTTATGACACTTATGAGATATTTATTTATTTATTTCTTGTCCGTTATGGGGATCGACCGTAGTTCTCCAGCTACAGGGAAGTGAAGCCCACCGTGTGTTTTGCACGTCGTTAACAGTTCCTCCCAATTAGGCCTGGTTAGCGATCGACCCCGCTCACGTTCCATGGAGGACGCGCGTCGCGGTCGACACGCCGCCGCCGCCGCCGCTCCCGCGGAACCCCCGCGCCCCGGCCGGCGGAATTTCGCGAGCGGCGAACGTTCCGCGTTCCGCCACCATCAAAGGGCGCCGGCGTGCTTATCGGCTCGCCCGCAGCCCGCAGCCGCGGCGCCCGCCTTCAGAAGCCGACCCGGCGGTGCCCGCGGGCAGGGGGGGGCTGGGGGGGGGGGCCGCGGCGGGGGGTGTTCCTCTTAAGATGAAACTCCCACATTTATGAAACGTTATCATTAATAATACATCGGCGAAGATGTGAGGGTTGGGTTTTTTTAGGCAGTCCGTTATCTTTTGAAGCCGGGGCCAGGCCGTCGTCTGTTGCCTTCGCTAATTTACTTTCATCTTGGGATATATATTTCGATATACGGGGACTCACAGGACCACAGATTCCCTCCTGCCACATCCAGCCTGTTTTCTTACGCATCAGAGGCATTATTCAGCCATTTAACCGCTTTAGTCCGCAGCAATTTTCGGCTGCCGGAATCCGACCGGTGCGGAGTTGTTTCGGTTATCGGCCCCGGCTGAACATCTTCATCCGTACTGACACGGTGGGGGGGTGGGGGGGCGGGGGGGCAATTGCCGTGACTCTCTGGAGTTGTGCGTCTATATCGTTTTGTGTGTAAATTGGATATTTGGCAGCACGGAGTAAAATGGAATCCAGCCTTCGCCTGTTCGGACGGTTTCATGACAGCCCTTTTGCTAATGCTGCAGTGAGGTGTGTGTGTGTGTGTGTGTGTGTGTGTGTGTGTGTGCTAATGCAATGTGCTACTGCTGATAGCACATTTCCCATTAGCTGCCGGTGTAGCCTCAAGCGCCCAAACGTGCCCCCTTATCCCTGTCAGACCAACAGGTGACTCGCACATCCGATGTGAGAAATTATTCTTAAAAACGAATCCCCCCCCCTCGTATGAAACCTTCTCTCCTTCGTCCAGGAGTGTGTTTTCACTGCAGCTTTTTGAGACGATGGCGGGAGAAAGATATCGCGACTTTACACGGTACGCGTTTTATAACTTCACGCACAGTTTTTGTTTTACGTCAGTGAAATGCTACGTCGTTGTGCCGCTGCTGTGATTCCGTTCGATTTTATTTGCGCAGAGCTTTTTACAACGACGCTGAGGAGCTCCACAGCGAAACATGGAAATTAGGATTGATGGGAAGGATGGAGGGCCTCGCCCCCCCCCCCCCAAAAAAAAAAAAAAAAAACAGCAAGTGAGGTAGTAAACTCCCCAGGGGGAAGAAGAAAACACTCAAAACGGCGGAGAGGAAAAAAGGTTCCTGAGGGAAGAAGTCTCAGGAGGAGCCCGGCTTGGAGGAACAGCTGGCCAGGCTGGCGTCGGTAGCTACAGCGGGCTCAATGCTGAACGGAGAGGTAGTGGGGAATCTGTTAGTGAAATAATCACAGTGGTCGGGGAGATCAGAGCCTGAGGTGTTACACGAGCTTGTACGTTAAACATATCGTAAACTTCAACACTACAACACCAACTGCAATACTATGAGTAATATTATTATTATTATTATTATTATTATTATCACCACCGTTACCATCAATACATCATTATCTTCATCATCATTATGATCATCATAATCACATGGGTTGCGTTTATTTTGTGTGTTTTGCGATCACAAGGCACTTACTAGTGAATGGGGGGGTGTGGGTTGGGGGTGGGGGGGAAACTCACCTCAGCCACCATTAAACGCATCCGTTTCTGTCTTGCGTTTCTCTTTCGTCCAGCGGTCCTGCTCTTTCAGGCCTCCTGTCATCGTTCCTCCGAAATTTTTGCTGTTATTTCCCAGAATGCCAGTGACTCGGTGTACATCGAGCCAGGCGCAAGGCTCTCCTATCTCGTCGTTTCTTCCGATTCTCCGCAGAGTTCGGCTGATTTGAATCTGTCTTCACTCACTCAGCCTTTGATGAGCGAGTTACCGCACACAGGTGAACGAGGCTGGAGTTTCGCCTTTAAAGACCAGTGTTTTCAGGTCCTGAGGAGCGTCGTTTTATCAGAACTGGGTCAATCTGCCTTTTCCTTTCATGCCCCGCATGTCTGGAATGAGTTACAAGGCATTCTTAATCTGAAATCCTTACCCTCTCTGGACATGTTTAAAAATATGTTAAAATCGGTTTTTACTGAATAATTTTATTGCTTGTAACAACAGGGGCCTTTTAGCTCCTGATCCTTGTATGTTCTGTTCTGTTTTTTTTTTTTTTTTGGTATGTTTTTTATATGAAACTTTTATTTTTCTGCTGCCATCTTGACCAGGACTCCCTGGCAGAAGAGATACTGTATCTCAAGGGGGAGACCTTTCTGGTTAAATAAAGGGTAAATAAAATAAAATAATAAAATTGCCGGTGAAAAAATAATTAAAAAATAAATTCCTCGTAACTGAAGCCAATGAATGCAAGCGGGTGGAAAAGAAAAGTGTGGCATTACAGGCATCGGTTATCCCGTTATACAAACGCATATAAACCACATCACCCCGCAGTCTGCGTCCCTTCGCAAGTTTAATGCTGAAACCGCCAAACCACCACTGTTTAAAGTTGAACATTTTCATTGTTTAATGCACCTTTGGTTTCATTGCTATAACTGCAAATTGTTTTCCATTCGCTTTCCCTGATTCAGTACAATTTTCCAATTACGCAAGTATTTTCCATTTCGGAGTCATCGCGTTGATTATTGTACAAACCCATCAGTGGACGGCCGTTCCGTTTGATGTTGTACCTGAAGGAAAAAAAAAAAAAAACATATTCATTTAACAAATATCCTACCATTGCAATATTATTGTGAGTGTAATGCTAAATTTAATGAAACAACAACATTCATATCACTGCAGGGCCAAGTGGTCATTAAGATGGAAGACCTAGCTTGGTGACATGCTGGTGTGTGTGTGTGCGTGCGTACGTGTGTGCATGTGTGTGTGCGTTTATGTGTGTGTTTGTGCCTGGAATACTTTCATTTATAACAATTTAGTATGATATTCAATTAGCATCATTTGACAACAGTTATTAACAATTGCTCCCAATTAAGAATGGCTACCTTCTTTTTCATAATTACGTAAAAATCGTTTTCGTCTTTTTTACGTCAGTGTTTGGCAGCCAATTGTAACATTGTAAATTATCTGGGTGCCGCCTGGTGTCTTATTTATGAAACGGTTCGATTAGCCTCTCAGCACACCAGTGACACTGGAACACTGCGGTGGGCCAGGTGTTCTCCCAGCGCCAGGTTCAGGTCTGTAATTTGTCATGAGGGTGGGGGCGGATGGGGGGGCGGGGTAGGGGGTGGGGGGGGGCAGTGGGGTTGCAGGGTTAATCCGAGCCCCAGGATGTTTGGTTTTGTTTGACCCCTCCCTCCTCCCTCCCACCAGCCCCACCTTCGCTCCCCTGAGCAATGTTTCGTGCGGTAGCTAAGGTCAATGGGAGTTCAGTGCTCTCTCTCTCTCTCTTTCTCCCTCTCTCTCTCTCTCTCTCTCTCTCTCCTTCTCTCCCTCCCTTATCTTCTGTATCGAAGCAGATTTGTTCTGACAGGAAGTCGGAGCACCGGCCTCCACCCGCCGTGTCCCCTTCTCCGAGGACGGAGGAGGAGTCGCCGTGGAGACAGTGCGGAGGAGGAGTCGCCGTGGAGACGGTGCGGAGGTCGGGCCACAGGGGCCTCGCGGTAAGAGGAGGGGGGAGATGTTCCCGTTTCCGGAGAAACGGGTACATACACCAAAAAAAAACTAAACGCCTCATAATTAAATGATGCGCGGCGCTCGTCGAGGCGGGAGCGTCCAGAACACGGTCAGCCGTTCCGGATTCGCCGGCGGCGGCGGCGGCGCGGAGGTTAGCGGAAATCGCGGCGCGAGAACCTCGGCTCTGCCGGGGGGAGTTCACAGGGGGTCCTCCAGATCACCAGAGTAACGCTGCGGAGAGACAGGGAGCAACCCGGGAACTGCCCCACCCCCCCACCACCCCCCCCTTTTTTTAAGCTTCTCCTCGCCTTAGCTGACGTATGGCTCAAGATGCAAGATTCTGGAAACAAAAAAAAGAGAGAATAGAAAATTATATCACAAAGAGCGAGGAGGAACGGCTCCTGAACCATTCATCGCCCAGGAATCTCTCTCTCTCTCTCTCTCTCTCTCTCTCTCTCTCTCTCTCTCTCTCTGTCTCTCTTTCACTCAGTCTCTCTCTCTGTCTCTCTTTCACTCAGTCTCTCTCTCTCTGTCTCTCTCTCTCTCTCTCTCTCTCTCTGTCTCTCTCTCTCTCTCTCTCTCTCTGTCTCTCTGTCTCTCTGTCTCTCTCTCTCTCTCTCTCTCTCTCTCTCTGTCTCTCTGTCTCTGTCTCTCTCACTCAGTCTCTCTCTCTCTGTCTCTCTCTCTTTGTCTCTCTCACTCAGCATCTCTCTCTCTCTCTCTCTCCACGTCGTCGTCAGCCGAATCGCTCACACGGCACCTTTGAAATGCACAATGGCGTCTCTGTGAAGGGTTCGGCCTGCCCGGGCCCGATAACAGGCTCTCTGTGCCCCTGTGTTAACAATCTCTGCTAATAGACTCCTCACCTGTCAATCACGCTTCAGAATCCCAATACGGCGGAGCCACTCCCCCCCCACCTCCCCCACCCCCTAACCCCACCCCCCTGCCCAACCCTCCCCCGCTATCTCCCTTCTGTCTCCCCATCATGACCCGTCTCTCTCTCTCTCTCTCTCTGGATGCCAACAGACTGGCGTTCCCGCGTCTCCTCGAGCGATGATCTCCTCTCAGACGCTCCTCCCTGGCGTGGAGGAAACAGAGCTGTCACAGAACGCCTAGGGCAGGTCCCTGCACGGGGGGGGGGGGGGGTATTGGGATTATATATATGAAGCGTGGAGACAACTGCAATTGTAAAAAGGGGGGGGGGGGCGTTAGAGATTGCAACTGTAAACCGGGGGTGTGGTGGAGGGGTAGGATTTGATGTGATTGTGGACCAAAGGGAAGGGAGGGGGGAGGGGTTTGTTGTGATTGTGGACTGATGGGGGGATGGGTGATTCTGATTGCTGATTGGGGGGGGGGAGGAGCTTTAAGGATGGAGATTGCAATCCTGGACAGGTGGGGGCGTTGCAAATTACAACTGTAGCCAAAAGTGCACTTTTGCTGCCCAAACCAATGTGGTTGGACCCCGTGGTCTGGTATCTGTTAAGGCTCTGTTCCAGTGTGTGGATGCGCTCTATGGTCTGGTATCTGTTAAGGCTCTGTTCCAGTGTGTGGATGGGTCCCATGGTCTGGTATCTGTTAAGGCTCTGTTCCAGTGTGTGGATGGGCCCCATGGTCTGGTATCTGTTAAGGCTCTGCTCCAGTGTGTGGATGAGCTCTACGGTCTGGTATCTGTTAAGGCTCTGTTCCAGTGTATGGATGAGCTCTACGGTCTGGTATCTGTTAAGGCTCTGTTCCAGTGTATGTATGGGTCCCATAGTCTGGTATCTGTTAAGGCTCTGCTCCAGTGTGCAGATGGGCCCCTTGGTTCTGGAGTCATAGCCGGACTGTACGACTACGACCTCTAACCTGCCTCAGCTTCTGGATTCCAGCGGCGTTGCTGCTGATGTTTCATTCCCGGCACGTCGGGACGGCCGCATCCGTGGCTTTCCTTTCCCACGCTTAACAACCTCATTCCTCTCGCCTCTCCGACCTTCACCCATCACCCCGCCCCCCCCACCCCCCCCCCCTCATCACCCCCACCCCCCCACCTCCCTCATCCCCCACTGCCCCAACTCACAGAACACTCCGGATCTTTCCCCATCCCTATCTGCTCGTCCTATTCCTCCCGGACTCCCTTCCCATTCCTCCTCCTCTCCCGGGAATTTTTGTTACCGCCCACGATGCTAAACGCGGGCGGGTCCAAACGCAGAAAAATCTGCGTGTTTGTGTTTAATCCTAAAACCATCTGGGTCTTTTTGGCCACGCGAGCATGAGCAGATGAGTTAACGAACCCGCATGTCTCGTGTTTCAAAGCAGGAACGCAGCGGCACGGACGTCTGATGTGTAAAACGGCTCCAGAGGGGCGATGGTTGTGATGTGCTGGAGTCTCCTTTCTGAGGGAAACGCACGATGGAATCGTTTTTTTCTGAGCTGCCGTAGTGATCGTTTATATAATACACGGCTTGAGGTGAACGGGAACACATTTTGTGCATCCGGATACATCCGAGCATCAACCCTGGCAAAAAGTGAATCCCAGCAGCCTCCACCCCCCGGGCCCCCCCCCCCTCAGCAGCCCCGCGCCTCCCTGAAATCCTTTGTCAGGTTGTCTCGTTATCTTGGGAGTCCCTATTGTGCTTGTAAATCGCAATCTCAAAACCCGCTTCAACAGAGTCCGCCACCCAATCTCGGATACCTGCTTCCGCACAGCGGCGGCTTGTTCCGGACATGGACTCCCCCTGCCATCGGGGAAGGAGGAGGAGAGTTAGAGGAAGGGAGGGGGCTGAGAGCTCCATGTTGTTCTCTCTGCTCCTCTCAGCCACGCTCTTCCAACTCCTCTGCAAATTGGCCGTTCTTCGCTCTCCCGTGCTGGCCCCCGAGTCGCACCGTTTGCAAAGCAGGGTGTTATTCTGTTGCGCCCCCCCCCCTCCACCCTCCACCCACCACCCGCCCCCCTCCCCCGCTGCACGGGAAAGACACACGGGGCTCTGGCACCGCGTGGAGCCAGAATAACCGTGCCCGGATAGCCCAATCTCACTCAACACAGGAGGATCGATTGAAGGGGTTCGAGCGAAACGCACAGAGGGGGGGGGGGGGGGGGGGGGCCTGTGAACCTCGCCGTTTAATCCCAGTCAAGAGAACTGCGCCAGTGACTCACCCCCCCCCCCCCCCCCCTCCCCCCCTCGAGTAAATGGACTGCTTTGATATAGCATCATTATAAGTACCCTGGTGGACCACCCTGGGACCACATTATGTTCTGCTCCACAACCCACACCACTGCCGCCCCCCCACCCCCCCAACCATCCCCCCAAACTAACAGAACCCCCACCCACCGCCGCCATCACCCCCCATTACCAAGGAAACACAGGGGAACAAAGCTCCCCAACAGAAACGGAACGACAGGAACAGTGTGACGCGAAATAAAATCCGTTTTTTTTTTTTTTTGGTTTTGTTTTTTTCCCCAGAAGGTGTGTCATAAACAGAGACGGCCGTTAGCGGGGTACGATGTAGCGTAGCGTAACCGCGGCGTGGGGAACGGATGGTCGCCCCCGGAGACGATAAGGAGACGGCGCCCCACGGAGCGCGCTCCCTCGCCTCGCTGCGACCAGCGCCCGCCGCGGCGCAGGGACCCCGCTGCTACAGGCCGGCGGCCATCTTCTTTTTTTAATCTCCTCCTCCGAGCGCCGTGGGCCGCCCGCCGCGTAGACGCTTTAAAGGTACAGGCCCCTTCTAAACCGCGTGCTTTACAATGCAGGGCTCAGCAGCAAACCGGTATAAACCAGAGTAAACCAGTCTAAACCAGTCCAAACCACTGTAAACCAGTCAAAACCACTGCAAACCAGTAAAAACCAGTCCTAACCTGTCTAAACCAGTCCAAACCACTGTAAACCAGTCAAAACCACTGTAAACCACTGTAAACTAGTCTAAACCAGTCCTAACCAGTCTAAACCAGTCCAAACCACTGTAAACCACTGTAAACTAGTCTAAACCAGTCCTAACCAGTCTAAACCAGTCCAAACCACTGTAAACCACTGTAAACTAGTCTAAACCAGTCCAAACCACTGTAAACCAGTCTAAACCACTGTAAACCAGTGAAAACCAGTCCAAACCAGTCCTAACCAGTCTAAACCAGTCCAAACGACTGTAAACCACTGTACACTAGTCTAAACCAGTCTAAACCAGTGTAAGCCAGTCGACCAGTCAAAACTAGTCCAAAATGGCCAACATCTAACATCCCTCTATCCATTTATTTCAAGCCATCATTTGATGCTATTCGGTGGGCCAGCCGTGTGAACTGAGCCGTTCTATTAAGCTCTCGCAGCGTCGGAGTCTAACTGAAAGTTTTGGTTTTACTCTACAGCGTAGTGTCTGCGCTGGGCGTGCGTGCGCTCGCCTGCTCGGGGATTTGGTTAATTTCTCTTGAACTGACGACAGCGAGACTGTCTCTGAGCGCCGGGCGATTTGACGACTCCGGCAGCGTCGCCGATCGAGTCCGCGGGGCGACCGTCTTTGGACGCCACCGGCCGCCAGGCGGACAATTAGGCACGAGTGCGCCCCTCTTCTCTGGGCTCGGTGTCTCCGCCTCCCCATAATTTGGCCAGCCGTCTCAGACCCCTTGCTCGTCTGGGGGGGAGGAGGGGAGAGGGGGGGCTCCTCCACCCCCTCCTCCCCCCCCCCCCCAGCTCTGGATTTCTGACGCATTTCATCGCCAGAGCTCTGGCGTGGGTCTCGTCTCTGAAAAAGAGGAGCCATCTGCCTCTGCTGACGGGGGAGAGCCGAGCCGACACAGCCCAGTTCTGACATCCGAGCGTTTAGCCGCCGGCGTTTAGGAGGGAGCCGGGGCGGAAAAACCAGCCCCCCCCCCCCCCCCCCGAAAAACAGCCCCTCGCTAGATCGTTTTTCTATGACGACAGGAGCAAGTTACAGAGACTCAACAGATTCGACTTTCCCTGTTCTGAAACCAGCGCAGTTTGTGTTCTTAGAAAGCATTTGGGAGTTTTTTTTTTTGGCTTTTTTTGTCGTGGGTTCGGCTTTCAGAGTGACTCTTCCCCCTCGTCCTGGGCGGGCTTCCTGGAGACCAGCCCTCAAAGCTTTTAAAAAAAAGGCTCCACTGCGGACCCAGATGTTTGGGAAACTTCTGCAGGCGATGTGATGCGACTCTCCAAATGGGGGGGGGGGGGGGGGAGGGAGGGGTTGTCTATTTATGTGCATTCGGAAGGAGGGGAGCTTAATTTCTTGTGATGTGTGTTTTCCTTTAGTGGACGCATGTTTTCACAAACACGTCCCTTTTCTGTATTCCAGGCATGTCCTGACACCGCTCTCTCTCCCTCTCTCCCTCTCTCTCTCTCTCTCTCTCTCTCTCTGTCTCTCTATCTCTCTCTCTCTCTCTCTCTCTCTCGCTCTCTCTCTCTCTCTCTCGCTCTCTCTCGCTCTCTCTCTCTCCCTCTCTCTCTCTCTCTCTCCCTCTCTCTCTCTCTCTCTCTCTCTCCCTCTCTCTCTCTCTCTCTCTCTCTATCTCCCTCTCTCCCTCTCTCTCTCTCTCTATCTCTCTTATCCTGAAGCAATCTGTTGTGAAGATAATTTTGAAGTGCGGTGAGAGCGCTGGGGCCTAGCTCATGATGCTCTCCCTGCAGGCGTTTTCCTCCACTAAAAATACCGTGTGTCATACATCATTCCCTTCAGTTCACATTCAGCCGTGGACCTCCCTGTGTGAACACAGTCAGCCATGGACCTCCCTGTGTGAACACAGTCAGCCATGGACCTCCCTGTGTGAACACAGTCTGCCGTAGACCTCCCTGTGTGAACACAGTCAGCCATGGACCTCCCTGTGTGAACACAGTCAGCCATAGACCTCCCTGTGTGAACACAGTCAGCCATAGACCTCCCTGTGTGAACACAGTCAGCCATGGACCTCCCTGTGTGAACACAGTCAGCCATAGTCATCACTGTGTGAACACAGTCAGCCATGGACCTCCTTGTGTGAACACAGTCAGCCATGGACCTCCCTGTGTGAACACAGTCAGCCATAGTCATCACTGTGTGAACACAGTCAGCCATGGACCTCCCTGTGTGAACACAGTCAGCCATAGACCTCCCTGTGTGAACACAGTCAGCCATAGTCATCACTGTGTGAACACAGTCAGCCATGGACCTCCCTGTGTGAACACAGTCAGCCATGGACCTCCCTGTGTGAACACAGTCAGCCATAGTCATCACTGTGTGAACACAATCAGTCATAGACCTCCCTGTGTGAACACAGTCAGTCATAGACATCACTGTGTGAACACAGTCAGCCATGGACCTCCCTGTGTGAACACAGTCAGCCATGGACCTCCCTGTGTGAACACAGTCAGCCATAGACCTCCCTGTGTGAACACAGTCAGCCATGGACCTCCCTGTGTGAACACAGTCAGCCATAGACATCACTGTGTGAACACAGTCAGCCATAGACATCACTGTGTGAACACAGTCAGCCATGGACCTCCCTGTGTGACCACAGTCAGCCATGGACCTCCCTGTGTGAACACAGTCAGCCATGGACCTCCCTGTGTGAACACAGTCAGCCATAGACCTCCCTGTGTGAACAGTCAGCCATAGACATCACTATGTGAACACTGGGTGGGCGGGGCTTGAGGTCAGCCAGTCATAGACCTCTCTTTGTGAACACTGGGGGTGGGGCTTCCGTTTAGTCAGCCATAGACCATGTGCGTATGTATGTGTGTGTGTATGTTTGTGTGTTGTTGCCCTGAGTCAATGCTTTGCCGGTAGCCACATTTAATATTAGGTGCAAGCTCTCGAGACGCACTTCCTGGTCTGCCGTGTTGGAAACAGTCACAGGACCACTGAAGGAGGGGCATCAGTTCAGCCGTAGAGAACCTCAGCAGACGGCGACGTACGCACACCCACACTCATACCTCATCCCAGTGCCGGTATTCATAACGAGCTACAATGTCAATTAACAAAATGCATCGGCTGTTCGCCTCGGTTTTTTTAAAATCGCATTATTTTAATTAAGAAATTTAAAAAACTGGTCGGAACTGCACGGTGTGAAGTGCTTTTCGATTGTGCCGCTGACCTGCGCTTCACCCTCGGTCGTCACGGCGATGGCGGAGCAGCGAGGCTCCCCTCAGCACGTTTAAAGGACGGTAGCTCACTCCTGTAGTCACGGGGAAAGGGAAAGGGCCTGTAAATAATGGCCTGAGGAACTGGTGCTAGAAGCCATTAGGGAGACAGTTTTTTAGGGATGAGCGGCGAGGCCCTCCGGGTTTTATGGGCAAAAATTAAACGGGAATGGAGCTGCTCGCGTCTGTTATCTGAGCTCTGATATTATGGCCTCCCGCAGTAGGGCATGCATGGAAATGTGAATATTATTTATAGAAGAGGAAGAAATTGACATGGTTTTCGGAGCAGGAGCTGGCCACACACACACACACACATGTACATGCGCACGTACACACACATACACACACACACACACACACGTACACACTCACACGCACGCCCATACACGCACATGCACAGGCACACACGCACACACACATTGAAAGATCACGGCGTGGTGGAGAATTTTTATTTTGGACAAACAGTAGCCGTGACCTTTAAAGTACGCGGGCTCGGTAGGCCACTAATCGCTGGGACGGGGACAGGGCCCAAACGAAATGTCAGCCCGTCCCGAGTATCAACCCAATCTGACTAGGAGGCGTGATGTCCAAAGGGGGGTTGGGGGGGGGGGGGGGGGTTGGGGTTCCAGGGAGGACAGGCCTCCATGTTGACGTCCCTGTCTCCCCACTCTTTAAGGGGGGTTGGGGGTACAGCTGCTTTCCCCCATGACTGAATGTGGAAAATATCTGGGAGGAAAATATAGATGGATTTCTTCATTTCTGGCATGAACAGCAATCAAAAAATACATACATATATATACTGTATATATATATATATATATATATATCATGGTAAGCAAAAAGACTGGGAAATAAGCAAAAACAACAAAAAAATAACCGGTTCAGCTCGACTTACCGGCAAAAAGTCTTAACACTGAAAGCCTGCCCAGGATTTGGGCACCACTGCCCTTGTCACAGACGAGCAAGACGACCAAGTTTAAGAAAAGTATAAGCAAGTCGGCTCCTTTTATTTACCGCGATACGCTTTCAGAAACAACAGTTTATTATTTTTGACAGGAAAAGAGCGAGGCTATTGTTGTTTTTTCTCTCTGAATGATGTTTGCCCTTGGCAGCGTTCAGTCGCATTTAAATCAGTGAGACGTCTTGTGTGCGCTAGATAACAGCGCGTTATCAAAGCACCACGTCGTATGCATCACTGTCCGCATTGCATTCCACTGCTTCCATTTATTGCTTTAAAAAAAAAAATATATATATGCTGTTGTTACTTTGTGGGTTCCTCCCTGTAGGAGCAGCTAAAAATGTGCCATTCTTACAAGTTTGATTTAATGTGTTTTACGTGTTTTACCCTGGTGACTAAGGTGTCTTCAAAGAGAAGTAACCTCCGAAACTGAATTCCCTCAGTAAGAAGTGCACGGACCCTTTCACTGATCAGTAAAAAGTGAGCAGACCCTTTCACTGATCAGTAAAAAGTGCATTGGCCCTTTCACTGATCAGTAAAAAGTGCACGGACCCTTTCACTGATCAGTAAAAAGTGCATTGGCCCTTTCACTGATCAGTAAAAAGTGCACGGACCCTTTCACTGATCAGTAAAAAGTGCACGGACCCTTTCACTGATCAGTAAAAAGTGCACGGACCCTTTCACTGATCAGTAAAAAGTGCACGGACCCTTTCACTGATCAGTAAAAAGTGCACGGACCCTTTCACTGATCAGTAAAAAGTGCACGGACCCTTTCACTGATCAGTAAAAGTGCACGGACCCTTTCACTGATCAGTAAAAAGTGCACGGACCCTTTCACTGATCAGTAAAAAGTGCACGGACCCTTTCACTGATCAGTAAAAAGTGCACGGACCCTTTCACTGATCAGTAAAAAGTGCACGGACCCTTTCACTGATCAGTAAAAAGTGCACGGACCCTTTCACTGATCAGTAAAAAGTGCACGGACCCTTTCACTGATCAGTAAAAAGTGCACGGACCCTTTCACTGATCAGTGAAAAGTGCACGGACCCTTTCACTGATCAGTAAAAAGTGCACGGACCCTTTCACTGATCAGTAAAAAGTGCACGGACCCTTTCACTGATCAGTAAAAAGTGCACAGACCCTTTCACTGATCAGTAAAAAGTGCACGGACCCTTTCACTGATCAGTAAAAAGTGCACGGACCCTTTCACTGATCAGTAAAAAGTGCACAGACCCTTTCACTGATCAGTAAAAGTGCACGGACCCTTTCACTGATCAGTAAAAAGTGCACAGACCCTTTCACTGATCAGTAAAAGTGCACAGACCCTTTCACAAATCAGTAATTTCATTCACAACCTTATGGATTGTGTGCCTTTTAGTTAAATTCTCAGTGATCCATGGCAGAATGTTTTTGCGTTTCATTGGCGTCTAAAGAGTTAAAGTATTTCTGGTTTTGTTGTAATGGGGGCGCGTAGGCTACCCCCGGGCTGCTGCTCTCGTTTATGTCAGTTTGAAAAAGTGAACATTAAGCGTTCTGCATAAATTGAAATGATTTAAAAAATATATATAAAAAGAAACCCAACCCGGCTGTGAACTTATAGGCTGACATGCAACAAACAAATATTTGAACATATGCAAGATGTGTTTTTTTTTGTCGTTGTTGCCCCCACAGTTCTGCCAGCGTCTCGTTTGAAACTGCATGTACACATATAAACCCTTTGAAGTTGTGAGTGTTTATTTTGGGGTGGGGTGGGGGGGGGGGGGGGGGTGAGGGGGTTGTGGGAAAGGGGGATGGGGGGGGGGTTATGTGAACAGGGGTGCGACTCACACAGAACAGCGGAGGCTTTTAAGCGTTAAATAAATAATAGCAGTGACCCCGCCCATGTCCAAGGGTTCTAGTGCTCTGGCAACCAGACGACCACAGCCCCCAGATTAATATAAGGGGGGGGGGGGGGGGCACTGGTCTGCTAGTGAATAAAAGTTTAATGAGTGCAGTCATGAGCACACAGTGCAGCCAGCGAGAGAAGACAAAAAACAAGGAACAAATACTTTGATGTGCCGGCAATTTATGAAAAAAGTTAAATAAAATAAAATGAGGGAAAGTATAAACATATTTCTGAGTTTGGTTTGGTAGTGAACTTCAAAGGGTTCCTGTGTACAGCTTCTAATTATTTATTTATTTATTTGTTCGTTTTTTTGTTAGGAGGGCCTTTGTGGGATATTTGACTTTTCAGTTTCATTATGTTGAATAAATCAGCTGAAGCTGTATGGATGGATTGTTTATTTTCACCAGGCTTTTTATTTCGGAAACATATTTCCCATCAATTGTCATATTGCCGGCCTGGGCCTTTCTGTGTGGAGTTTGCATGTTCTCCCCGTGTCTGCCTGGGTTTCCTCCTGGTACTTCGGTGTCCTCCCACAGTCCAAAGACATGCAGGTAGGCTAATTGGAGACTCTAAATTGCCTACAGGTATGAGAGTGTAAGTGAATGGTGAGTGAGTGTGTGTGTGTGTGTGTGTGTGTGTGCCCTGCGATAGACTGGCGGCCTGTCCAGGGTGTATTCCAGTCTCTCGCCCAATGCACGCTGGGATAGGCTGCAGCACCCCTTGTGACCCAGGATAAGCGGGTACAGATAATGACCCCATCATACCTCATCTGTAAATGAGATCGGATTTCATAAATCTTATTATAATAAAGGAAATGACCACATCTGTCAGATTCACATTTGAACTAACTTTGAATTATTACAAATATAAACAAAGTAACAAATCAGAAAACTCACATAAACATATATTTATATAAAAAAATATATTTTTAAAAACCGTGCTTACTTGGTCTCTGCACCAAAACGGAACAGTTTCTATCATTTTCATTTTTTACAAAAAATACCCCCAAAGAGCCGTTTGTTTGCAAACCTGCCAATACCCTTGCCTCCGAAACTAATCTAGCTCGGCTGCCAAAAATCGTTTCCATTGTTTGCACTGTCGGACATTTCGTCTGTCTGCTTTTTGTTTTGCTCCTGCCCCCCACCCACACCCCCCCCCCCCCACCCCCGATCGTCTGTGTATCTGTGTTCTTGCGGCTAAAAAGCTTTTGAAAATGGGCTGAGCAATCAATTACTGAGGCTGTTTTGGCAGCGACTCAGAATGACAACCCATCATTAGTCTCCTCTCCTGCACCGCAATTCAGCTGTCCTGCCTTTAAAGTGCACTTTCCCTCCGTTCCCCCTCTTCCCTCCATCTCCCCTCCTCTCTCTGTCCCCCTCTTCCCTCCGTTCCCCCTCTTCCCTCTGTTCCCCCTCTTCCCTCCATCCCCCTCTTCCCTCTGTTCCCCCTCTTCTCTCCATCCCCCCTCTTCCCTCCTGTTCCCTCTGTCTCCCCTTCCCTCCATTCCCCCTCTTCTCTCCATCCCCCTCTACCCTCCGTCCCCCTCTTCTCTCCGTCCCTCCTCTTCCCTCTCTCCTGCCAGCCTGGGCCTTTCTGCGCTGAATAGCCGAAGCTAACAGCAGCGGGCCTAATGACGCCTCTTAGATGGACCCCCGTTATGAAAAGGAGAAAAGAAAAGGGGGGGGTGAAGGTGTAATGACGAAAGGAGGCTCGTCTGAGAGGGGGTCAGCTCCTCTACTTTGGGGGGGGGGGGGACCTTAATTATTAGGAAGCTCACAGAAGTCTAGACGCCTCATGTTTAAACAGCTTTGTGGAAGAGAGCTGAGATCTGCTAAAGGGGGTTGTGTATGCTTGCGTGCTGCTCAGTAAAAAGCCAGGTCACTAATAACTCTCTCATATTAATATGGATGTGCTGCTTTCTCCTAATGCTCCGGCAGACAGCTATTCTTCAAAACTCTGCTGTTTGCCAAGCAAGGAAAAAAAGCATTCATTTTAGGCCCCTTTGAAAATAGACTGAAAGGACTAGACTGAATCAACATTTGACAGTTACTTTGACTGAACATTACTGGCAAATGCCAGTGTGTTCTTTACATCTCCTAAGCTTGACACTTACACTGTATTGTGTGTACTTGTTGGTCAAATTTAAGGATAGATGCTCATTGAATGTGGACCTGAAACACAAAAGATGAAGTGGTTGACTTGTGTTGGTTTTTGCATCACTGAAAAAAAAAAAAAGAAAATTAGGGAGAGATTTAATGTTATACAGTTAATGGTTGCATGAACTTAGCCTACTGTGTATTTGCATTTCAAATGTAACTGTGGTCTGTTTGTTGCACCCGCCTGTGAACACTGCCTTTGGCAACGTATCAGAGACACACGCAAGGGGGGAGGGGGGAGGGGGGAGGGGAGGGGGAGTGGGGGGGATTTTGACGCCCCCAGCAATGCCAGTGATATAAAACAAAAAACCTACAGGGGAGAGGAATACGATTAAATACACATTGGAGATTATTAATGGGAAAACTGAAGAGATAGTCATTCACCCCAACCCCCCCCCCCCCCTCTCCCAAACCCTCTGGCCCTAGAATCTTCCAGCAAACCTCAAACTGCCCATATCCTAACCCTCCCTTGGGATGCCCCAACACGCTGGTCAACAGTTTTATAAAGTTCATCAGCTTCACCTACGCATTTTTTTTTTTTTTTTTTTTGAAAACAAAGCACTTTTCAGAAACGTTTTTTTTTTTTTTTTTTTTTTACGTAACCACTCACCAGAAACCATGCTTAAACCGGTTTGACAGTCAATTAAGGCAGTAGCATATCTGCACATGCAGCAGTGATATAATACAAACACATATGCACAGGCCGAGAATATAAGAGGAGGGGGGTGGGTGGGTGGGTGGGGGGGTGGAGGGGGGTGTTTTAGGGAGAAAATCCAGAATAAACGCACGTATGTTGTGCTCATTAGTTAAAGCCTGGACGGCCTTTGGCGAAGCTTGTGAAGTTTGGAGGCGTTTACTGCATGTATGTGCAAATGAGACTGTGGATGAAAGCCCCAAAAAAAGGCCCCGAACACAGCGGCGTAGCATCGCTAACCGATTTATCTGCTTCGTTAAAACTTTCTCGTTTATTTCTCCTCAATGTCAAGAAAACAGTAGGGGGTAGGTAGGGGCATAGCAAGAAGAAAACCGTCCAAAAAAAAATGTAAACAAAAATGAAATGAAATAAAATAGTCGGCAGCTTAGCCGCGGGGAATGAATCTTGTTGCTTAAATAAATAATGGGACTTTCAGCACGCCCCTCTTGTTCCGAGTTTGTACATAAATTTAGGCCCCGGCGCGACCGGACGGGATTGTAAATACGCCCCCCAGAAGTCTTAAATCTTCAGCTTCAACAAATTATGTCTGGACGGAGTCAGTCAGAGGGGGCCTGGCACGATGCAATCACTGCTGCAAACATGCACCGCTGGAGCAAAATGTTTGCCAAGTCAATCGAATTTGCCTAATATCTTATATCACGGCATTGAACCTGAGGCGATTGAATATGTCTGGGCAGTGTGACCTGCTGACGTCATAATATACGCAATTTGTCCGATTTTTTTAATCATTATTTTGCTCAATTTTTTTGGCTGGACCGCAACAGCGGGGCCAGCCATACAAACGCGAATGTCTGTGACTGAGTGACTGAGTGAGTGATGAAGTTACACCATTGGTCGGACGAGTTATGAAGTTACACCATTGGTCGGCCGGATCACGTGTGTTAGGTCCAGCCACATACTAGGTTTTAACCTGGTCTTTTTTCATCTGTGTTAATAATCTTCCACAAGATGTAGGCCCAGATTCTGATCTTGCCGCAACATGCTTTGTCATCATATATGAGTAGCAACTTTAAACAAGTCAACAAGTCTGTTTTTTTTTTGTTATCACTCTTTTATTTCTACACCAAACTCATGATCTTGCCTGAGAGTCAAATAACACTTGCTGTTTTGAAGTGCTGCTTGACGTCTATGCGGGACATCAGAAGTCCTCTTTGAAGTGTTGTGTTCAATGTAAAATTCACAGCCAGTGGTGATGCATTGTGAAGGACTATGAACAGGGGCATTGTGCACACAAAACTTTTGAGAGGGCACAAACTCAAGCAAGTGAGTGTGGGTGGATCATGTCCATATTACAAATATATATATTTTTTTTCAATCATTCGTTTCTACTCTGTTACTAAGAGTGACAGTATTACACTTCCATCAGTAACAATACGTGGTCAAGTGGAGAGGAGGTGGGGGGGGGGGGGTTCTTTGGGTGTTTGGAGTGATCGTGAACCAAGAGTGGAGTCAAAAACGTACGAGGGGGTGCGTGTCCCCCTCAGTCTCAATGGGCACGGTGCCCCAGACTGCTATTTTGAACAACGCTTGAGATAATGGAACAGGATACGTTATGAAACAAAGAGCTGTTAATGATGTTTTTATGTCACAATAAAATGTGCCTCCTACCTACCTTTAAGGTTTCTGTGTCTGAGCAATATTCCACCCACTGGCAGCTTGCTCTGTTTTTCAGGCCCCTGCCAATAAACAAGGTTGAAATCAAGCTTTTAACAAATGAAAAAGTGCTTGCGCAAGTGAAACAGTAATTGCCAGTGGTCATCACTTCACAATGTGCTTGTTCATTGTTTAAATGCTGCTGGCTGGTCGCCAGGTGGGAAGGCAAACGCAGGCCGAACAGCACTTAGCAGAGCGGCGCGCTTGTTTGCAATTACCATTTCAATTTTGCATTTAGGTTTGGCTTTTTTGGCACAGACCGCTCTCTGTAGTTAATTGGGTATCCGGGCAGCAATTAAAAAAAAAAAAAAAAAAAGACAGAAATGTGAAAGTGGTAGAGCACCTTCAAGATGTCCATTGCTGCCTTTTGATTCTCACTATAAAACAAATAAGTATAAACTATTTATCTGTGTTAATGATATTATGCTACCGATGTACAGCGGGCAGTCTTACGCTGATTTATACAACTTTCACATTTATCCATTTTATCCATTTATACGGTTGGATATTTTGCTTAAGAAAATGAGTTTTTTGAAGCTGCTCGGTTAAGGGTACAACAGCGGTGAGTCTAACACTCAGGCCAAGCTGGGGTAAGCTTGAGGATGAAAAAAAAAGTTATTGGCCAGCCATTGTCAAGTTATACAGACGATTACATAACTTATGCCTCTCAATTCAACAATTTATGGTGTCCGGTGACAAATATGTGATTAGAATGTTCTTAACTGAACATTCTGCTGCTGATGTAACAATCACTACTGGTGATTGAAAGCAATGGAGTTCTAGAACATTCTAAAAACACTGGTCTTGAAAGGGTTAATCGGCTGAAAAAAACATCTCAGTGTTTTCACTTGAAGTATTGTATTTGAAATCGAGGCAGGTATCTCTGAAACCACAAGGTACATTTTATGAGCCCCAATAAACCATCATAACAGGATCAATGTGTTCTGGTGTTTAGAAAGATTGCTGTTCTCAAGAAAAATGCATCTGTTTCACTTCAAGGAAAAGCATATTTCTTATATTTTTTTTTTACGCTCTCAACAAATTGGAACAAATTAGAATATAATTGCAGCCTTCCAATAAATGAAGTGAATGTTTTGAACCAATTTGTATTCAGTTTTAATGGTCTCATATTGCTACTGAATGCTGATATCAAAATCTGCAGCTTGTAATGGCTCCCCAGAGTCCGGGGCCCGCACGCACGGAGAATCCCTCCACATCCTAACCTCACCCGCTATGAGCGGAAAGGCGAAGCTGTTCTCAGATCCGCACTCAAACTCTGAGACATTTTTATGAATAAGGACCCGTGACTTGATAGCTACCAATTGCTTGCTGCCAAGTGAGCTGAATGGAAATTAAATGTTGGGGGGTGGTGGAGGAGGACAATGATCATTTCCCCCCCCCCCCCCCACAGCCCACACACCTCTAAATGACAGAAATGTCAGGATGCACACCGCAGAGAGAGAAAGGACGGACAATTCTCCTCAATTATTGAGTGTGTTCTTAAAAATACAAATGGCAAAATAATTATACTGCACTTAGTTTATGATTGCCGCTGAATTAGGAATAATTGCGTTGTAATCAACGTGCGGTGTGCCTTACGACGGAAAGGCATTAGTATTCCCTCTCTTTTTTTTTGTGCTGTGTGAGGTGAAGCCTTTACGCTCCGGCGGTGAAATCCATCACGCTCCATCCGTCTGAACCCGAGGAGTGCGTCGCTGCGTTCGTATCCCGGGCCGGCTTTCGCTCTGACAGCCGCGTGATCCTTCCCTCAGCTTCAGGGCTCCTCGCTGCGGCGTTAATGACCCCAAAAAAAACAAAAAAAAAAACGCAAAGATGCTGGACGTGACCTCATCAGCCGAGTAGCTTGTGTGTAATCGCGGCGCGGCGCTGGGGATCGTCACCGTGGGAGGTAGTGACCAGACAGGACACATAAAAAAATAATACATTTTTTAAAAAAAGAATAATAATAATAATCTTTCTCTGATTTTTACCTTTTATTTACTCATTTTTGAGGCATAAACAAAAACAGGAAAAGAATACAAAACGTGGGTCCCAAAAACAAAAATATTCAAATATATGAATAAACAAATAAATAAACAAGACACCAAAAATATACTGAAAGAAGAAAGAACCACATGCACACTGTGCAACTCTAGCTGCTGTCCAAGGCCCTGCAGCTCCCCAGTAAGTGGGGCCGCTGCTGTCCTTGGTCCTGAAGCTCCATTGAGAGTGGGATTGGCGCTGTCCTTGGTGCTGAAACTCCCATGTGCGTTTCACTTTCTTGTGTTGGAAAATGTCTGAACACATTGAACACAGCCTTCTGTTGAACTTATACAACAAATATGAGGTCAGTTCCACTGCAAATTCAGTCAATTCAGGGAAATACATCAAATAAATTAAGAACATGGTTATTAATAACTGGTAGGGAGTCATTTAGCATTAATGAATAGAATTTCATTAATTTCCCTGCCAAGCTAAGCTGTAAGCTTCTGAAGGTGGTGCCAGTTGAGGCTGAAGTGTTCAAAAGGAAGCCTGGTGGGAAAACATCATAAGATAGCTTTACATCTTAAAAGTGAAATATAATGAATATGCATAAATATGCAATTTCCATATTGGTATATGAGATGTGATCCACATTTGGTCGGAATGAATGAATGTACTGAAATAAATTTAACATGGAGAGTGTATTTGATAGGAAAATGTCCAAATACAACGAGACCTTAGTCTTTGAAAAGTTAAAAATAACACGTTAATTATGGGATTTCCCTGCACAGATAAGAAATTGTCTGGTTTTGATCAAAATTCAGCAATAAGCACCAGGGAATGAACTTAAAGAAATCTCATATTGAAAGTATTTTACCCCAAATGCATAAAACATAATGCAGCAGTCTTACCTCGGTAAAGAATATATGCATGCAAATGCATCTCGCAAGACATTTCAGCTGGTGTCACATTGACTTAAAATGAGAAAATGAATACTTAAAAAAAAAAAAGAGAAAATGCTGGAACCCGTCACGGCTGAGATTGGCATACAGAACCGGTGAACCGAGGTTTAAACCTTCCGGACCGCTGGTAAGCAGTGGGAGGGAGAAAATTAAATGAATAAATAATAATGATTAAAAAAAAAAAAAGGAATAAAATATGGACTGAAAAATTGACAGTGCCTAATCTGGACTGATGAAGCAGCCCGGAGGACTGACTTGCTCTGTGGTTCACGTCTTCTTGCTGTTTGGGGAATATTGTGGTTTCACCTCATTAGCAGGCTTGTCTTATTTTTTTATTCTCACCCTCCCCCCCCCTTCCCCCCTCCCCCCGTCTCCTCAGGTGCCCTGCCCTGCTCCGTACCCCTGTCCCTGCATCCCACTCACACACAGGTGCCCTGCCCTGCTCCGTACCTCTGTCCCTGCATCCCACTCACACACAGGTGCCCTGCCCTGCTCCGTACCTCTGTCCCTGCATCCCACTCACACACAGGTGCCCTGCCCTGCTCCGTACCTCTGTCCCTGCATCCCACTCACACACAGGTGCCCTGCCCTGCTCCGTACCTCTGTCCCTGCATCCCACTCACACACAGGTGCCCTGCCCTGCTCCGTACCTCTGTCCCTGCATCCCACTCACACACAGGTGCCCTGCCCTGCTCCGTACCCCTGTCCCTGCATCCCACTCACACACAGGTGCCCTGCCCTGCTCCGTACCTCTGTCCCTGCATCCCACTCACACACAGGTGCCCTGCCCTGCCCTGCTCCGTACCTCTGTCCCTGCATCCCACTCACACACAGGTGCCCTGCCCTGCTCCGTACCTCTGTCCCTGCATCCCACTCACACACAGGTGCCCTGCCCTGCTCCGTACCCCTGTCCCTGCATCCCACTCACACACAGGTGCCCTGCCCTGCTCCGTACCTCTGTCCCTGCATCCCACTCACACACAGGTGCCCTGCCCTGCTCCGTACCCCTGTACCTGCATCCCACTCACACACAGGTGCCCTGCCCTGCTCCGTACCCCTGTACCTGCATCCCACTCACACACAGGTGCCCTACCCTGCTCCGTACCTCTGTCCCTGCATCCCACTCACACACAGGTGCCCTGCCCTGCTCCTTACCCCTGTCCCTGCATCCCACTCACACACAGGTGCCCTGCCCTGCTCCTTACCTCTGTCCCTGCATCCCACTCGCACACAGGTGCCCTGCGGCCGCACCAATGCCTTCTCCTGCAGGAGCACCACAAAACCCAAAGGAACCACTCCTCCGATCAACATTGACAGAGTTCCCCAAACAGACGCTCTGTTTTATCCGCAGTCACGTGACCAATTCGCGGTCGTGTTGGGTCAATTTTTTTCTTTGTCTTTCTTCTCCTGCGCTTCCACCCGTCGGTTGGTTAAATCGTTCGTGCAGCGAGGGAGCAGGGTGAGGTCAGCTTGCCCGTGGGCTGAGGATGGAGGGCTGGGGGGGCAGCTCACGCTGAGCGGGGGGCTCCATCGCAGGGTCTGCGGAGGAGGGAGAGCGTCTGGGGGCAGCGAGGGGGCCCTTTATGGCTCTCTGCTCCGCCTTCTCTCACTCTATCCTTCTCTCCTTTTCTTCCTCTCTCTCCCTCTATCCCTCTCTCCTTTTCTTCCTCTCTCTCCCTCTATCCCTCTCTCCTTTTCTTCCTCTCTCTCCCTCTATCCCTCTCTCCTTTTCTTCCTCTCTCTCCCTCTATCCCTCTCTCCTTTTCTCCTTCTCTATCCCTCTCTCCTTCTCTCCCTCTCTCTCTATCCCTCTCTCCTTCTCTTTCTCTCTCTCTCTATCCCTCTCTCCTTCTCTTCCTCTCTCTCCCTCTATCCCTCTCTCCTTTTCTTCCTCTCTCTCCCTCTATCCCTCTCTCCTTTTCTTCCTCTCTCTCTATCCCTCTCTCTTCTTCTCTATCTCCCTTTATCTCTCTCCTTCTATCCCTCTCTCTCTCCTTCTTTCCCTCTATCATTCTCTTCCTCTTTATTTTCATTCCCGCACAGCGTCACTCAGAGAGGAAGTCTAGATGCCAGGGACGCTGACTGCACTATGAGAGAGAGAGAGAGAGATTTAAGAAACAAGGAGAATGAAAAATGCTTTGCAATGTCATTCTTCTCCTAAAGCGAATTCCCTCAATCAGTACAGTGTTGAGAGAAGAGGTGAGCTGAGTAAATAGTGTTTTTTCATTTTTATTCTCAGATCCGCAAAACTAAAAGCAGTCTTGTAATCTTCTGATAGGTGGCATCTCTATGTGAGGGAGGAGATGTGGGGAGAGTGACAGGTAGAGAGGGTGGGGCAGCTTGGTATGGGCCCACAGATCCTGTGTCATCAGAGTCAGGAGACACCACTGTCAGGCGCAGGACCAGTCCTCTGCTGGATCTCAGTTCTTTACTTGTGCTAGCAAAAGCGGAAGTGTATTCAGGTTTCTGAGAGAAGCTCTTCCTAATCATCTCCTCCCTTAAAATACTGCCAAGGAACTTTAGTTATTATCCCCAAGGCTGCTACGCTGGAACACTGTTTGTCTCTGATATACTGTATCAATAACCGGCAAAGTTTTGGCAGCACACACAGAAATGTAGTTCACAGAAACAAAGCCGTTTTTGAATTTTGATTTGAGGGAGCAGTAAAGGGTTTGAGCCGTATTTCACTCTCTACCCCTAAGTCTTATTCATTCCCTGTGGCAGACTGAGAATTTTGAGTTGAAAGAGGAGTGGGCGGTGGGTGCACTGGGTAGCACTGTCGCTTCACAGAAAGACGGCCCAGGGTTCGAATGCTGGCCTTTCTGTGTGGAGTTTGCGTGTTCCCCCCATGTCCGCGTGGGTTTCCTCCTGGTACTCCGGTTTCCTCCCCCAGTCATAAGACGTCCGGGTTAGGCTAATTGGAGATTCTAAATTGCCTACAGGTATGAGAGTGTAAGTGAATGGTGAGTGAGTGAGTGAGTGAGTGAGTGAGTGAGTGAGTGAGTGAGTGAGTGAGTGAGTGAGTGTGTGTGTGTGTGTGTGTGTGTGTGCCCTGCGATAGACTGGCAGCCTGTCCAGGGTGTATTCCAGCCTCTCGCCCGATGCACGCTGGGATAGGCTGCAGCACCCCTTGTGATAGGTATGAGTGAACTGTGTATGTGCCCTGCAATAGATTGGTGACCAGTCAAAGGTATGTTCCTGCCTCTTGCCCATTGCATGCTGGGATAGGCTTCACCGCCCCCTGCGACCCTGACCAGGAACAGGCGGGTATAGATAATGGATGGACGGAAGAGGAAAATAGATGAATGTGTTGGGAAAGTATCGTCCTCCCATTTAGCGAACACATCCTCGCAGCTCCGTGCTGTCCTGTGATTGGCAGCCCCGTTTAGACTTTGTCTCAGGAGGCCCGTTAAACGCACCTGCTGCCTTCAGAAGCGGCAGCAGCTCCGGGGGTGTGCCTGACTGCGGGTATCTCCCCTCCACCAGGCCCCAAATTCACGGGGCTGTCCTGAAGAGGATGAGCTTCCCCTCTGGAGCCAGATTCCTCCTGAGATTTCTTCCCACTGGGGAGTTTTTTTCTCACCACTATTTGAGGTTTTTTTTTTTTCTTCCCACTGGGGATTTAAAAAAAACTCAGTTACACGTTTTTTTTTATTTTTTAAACTCAGTTACTCGTTTTTTGGGGGGTTCAGGCCGGATTTTTTGTTTTCCTTTGCAAAAGCGAATTTGTGACAGTGTCTCTGTAAAAAAAAAGTGCTGTACAAATAAAATTGAATTGAAATGTTTAATTCACAATCTGGAGAAGTACTGCTGCTTATGCAAACAAGGACAGAAAACATCCTTCGGAAAACAAAATAAAAACAATTTGGGTTAGGGTTAGGATGGCAAAGACGGACCAAGGAGATCTGAGTGGTGGTGGGGGCAGTCTTAACATGTTTAACATTTAAACTATAATTTAAAATTAGGTTAATTTCAAAATGCCTCCATTCATCCAGATAATAAGTGTAAACGTAAGTAAATAGCATTTGGAGCTGGAGTAGGAATGTCTAAAGGAACCTTGATAAGTTTAATGCTGATGATGTTGCTTGGACTTTGTTCAATGCAAATGATATTGCTTGGACAGTGTTCTGAAACAACCTACTAAACAGCAGCTTATGTTTCACATGTTTTGAAAAGTGCTGTCTCCAGGGAAGCCACACATACCTTAAAAAAAGCAGAGAGAAATTAATTAATTATTTTTTTCCCCATACAAATGATTCATCTGACACATTTAGAACGAAAATATTTAAAGCAGAACTGGCTTTAATGTATGGGAACGGAGTATATTCTGCCACTTTCTATAGAAAAAAATAAACAAATAAAATGGAAATATAGTGCATTCCATACTATGGTTCACTTTTTTGTTCTCCTTTGATTGACAGCTTTTCAAAAGCAGACCCATAGATTTGCGATTGAGATTGAAGCCGCGGGGAGCCTGGACTCCTCCTCAGTGCTAATGTCACGTTCTGCAGTTCTACTGGCCTTTTACAATCAAATCAAATCAAATAATACTCATATTTGATTATAACTTGTACAAAAAGTTTGGGGGGGGGGGCGGAAGGAGGGAAGGAGGGTTTGGTTTTGTGTGAATCAACTATTCAGTAATTACCCCTATTTGATTATAACTTGTCAAATAAATGACTGACAAAATAAAGTCTACTTCGGGAACATTTAAATTACTCCCCCAGTGAAATAAACGCAATACATCAAAGGACCCATTTAGTGTCTTCTCCAAAAAAAAAAAAAAGAAAAGTTTTTGCCATTATTATCTTCCTGTCAGAAGAGCTAAAGAAACTAGAATAACGCGGATATGTAGACAGAAGAGGGCCAATGCCTCATGTGCAGTTTCTCTTAGATCTCGCTGTTGTGTACATTTTATGGTATGCGCCGCACAGCAAGCCTGGCGCTAGGCAATTGGTGAGCTAGTGTTCCCCTTGTCAAGTTCAGCCTCCCTCTGACAGCAAATCATTTTTGTGTGTGTGAGAGAGAGAGAGAGAGAGAGAGAGAGAGAGAGAGAGAGAGAGAGAGCGTGTGTGTGGGATTGAACCTGCTTCTTTGCTCTCTCTCTCTCTCTCTCTCTCTCTCTCTCTCTCTCTCTCTCTCTCTCTCTCTCTCTCTCTCTCTCTCTCTCTCTCTCTCATCTCTCTCTCTCTCTCTCATCTCTCTCTCTCTCTCTCTCTCTCTCTCTCTCTCTCTCTCTCTCTCTCTCTCTCTCTCTCTCTCTCTCTCTCTCTCTCTGGCAAGCAAAATGGCCGCTGGCAGTGATGTGCTAGATATCGTGTTTGATAGCCGCGGCGGCGGCTTGATCAGCCCGAGCTGGATGTGCTGGGGAAGAAACGGAGTCGTGCTTTGGACGTGAGCTGGCCTGACCTGCGTGAGCTGGCCTGATCTGTGTCAGCCGGCTCTGCTCTCTGTCAGGCTGGCAGGTGGACAGGGTGGTAAATGGTAAATGGACTGCATTTATATAGCGCTTTTATCCAAAGCGCTTTACAATTGATGCCTCTCATTCGCCAGAGCAGTTAGGGGTTAGGGGTTAGGTGTCTTGCTCAAGGACACTTCGACATGCCCAGGGCGGGGTTTGAACCGGCAACCCTCCGACTGCCAGACAATCAGTCTTACCTCCTGAGCTATGTCGCCCCGGCGGAAGAGCTGGTTTAGTCTGGGTAATGGGGGTTAGGTGTGTGGTCTTGTTTTTATTTTTTTTTTTTATTTTCTTAAATCGTGTGAATTAAGAAACAACGAGAATTTAATTCCACTGACAGCTGTGTCACAGATATCATGGGGGGGGGGGGGGGGGGGGGGGGGGGGGGGGGGGGGGATTTGGGTTTGGGGCAACAACGCATGAAGGTCAAGGGGCAATTCCATTTAATTTGTGTCAATTCAGGTAAATAATAATAATGCCCTATGAGGATTTTGTAATGATCTGACAGAACCCCAACTCAGCACTGAGGAAAGTGATTTCTAGAAGCTTCTACATACAAGCCATGCTCATCTCCCCAACCTCTTTGCTCATCTCCCTGACCGTTTTGTTCTTAATACACAGGATAAAAACTATCCAACATAGTTTGTTACAATGTACTTGATTTTTTTGTTGGCAAAGACTGCACTACATACTCATCGTTAGCAAACATAGCTACAGGTAGTTATCACATTTTTTTTTTTTTTCAATATTTCTTTGATGTTAGGGGTCGTAAGACCACTTCGTAATCAGCTCCTAGTGAATGGACAAACAGGTGGAACAAAAACAACAGCCTTTGTTTCTATCGGAGAGACCATTCCAAAGCTAGGACGTCCATACAAAAAACCTGCCCCGTTGGGCCATTTGAGGTTAGCACAATTAACCTTGTTTAAAACGCTTAAATGTTACGTTTCACGTGGATCGCATTTATGTGGAAGGGAAAAAAAAACAGAGCCGAAACAATGGAGGATTGATTGATAATTTCACACTGCATTTTTTTATTGCGAGGCTCTCAATAATTGTGGCAATTACAAGCCGCTCGGCGGGAGAGAGATATCGGCGCTGAATGGAATCCCTGATGAGACGTGTGTGTGTGTGTGTGTGCGCGCGCTGGAAATGCAATCAGCCAGGCCCGGTTTTCAGCCCTGCGCCTCTCAGAAAGCCCGGGTTCGAACCTTTCCGTTCTGGCCTGGGGGTCGGCAAGGCGATACGCAGTGGATACTGTAGCGACGTCGCCTCGCAGCAAGAGGGTCTTGGGTTCGAATGCTGGCCTTTCTGTGTGGAGTTTGCGTGTTCCCCCCCCCCCCCCCCCCCCCCCCCCCCCCGTCTCCGCGTGGGTTTCCTCCAGGCACTCCACGTTCACTACATCACATACGTTACATTACAGGCATTTAGAAGGCGATCTTATCCACGGCAACTTACACAACTTTTACATTCCATTTACGCAGCTGGATATATATACTGAAACAATGCAGGTTAAGTACCTTGCTCAAGGGTACAATGGCAGTGTGCCCTGCGGTCGGCTGGCGACCTGTCCAGGCTGTGCTCCTGCCTCTCGCCCAATGCATGCTGGGATAGGCTGTAGCCCCCCAGGGAGCCAGACCAGGAATAAGCGGGTTGGATAATGGATGGATGGACAGTGCAGTGTAATTCCTTACGCCACAGACTGGCTGAAGGTTCAGTCTCCGGTGGGATGATGTCCTCATTGTACCGTTGACGAAGAGACATAATCTCCAGAGCTTCACATAACCCGCTGTAAAAATGGGCAGCATGTAAGAATGTAAGCTGAGAAAGCCCTGCTGGCTGAGGCTGGCAGCTAAGCAAATACATTCTGCGAGGGGCTCTGATTTCACCCTAAGACCTGTCTGTAATTTCCTCTCATTTGTTCGGAAGAATTTTCGGAGGCTGAAGTGCCGGTGAAGCTGGGCAGCTCACGTCTCAGGGCGTGTGAGTACTCCATCAGGGGAGTCTGCCCTGTTCCCATCGTTACTCAGCACTCCTTAACCCTTTTGAAGAGCAGGGTTTTGTTTTTTTTTGGAATGTAAAAAATGTCTAAGTCAGTGTTTGAGAACTCCACTGCTTTCAGTCACCAGCAGCGACTGTGACATCAGCATTAGAATGTTCAGTTCAGAACATTCTAATCAGGTGGTCTATTTGTGAACTTAAGGGTCTATTGGCCAATGAAGGCAGCTGACTGCACCTCTTTGCACCTGGTCTGGGGGTCCTTCACCTGGTGGCTGATATTGAATTGATGGTTTTCATTCTCGATCTTGTTCCAGCTCTAGGCAGTGCCTTTCCCAGTCTAAATGTCACCACTGTCACAAGGCCTTTGTGCAGTGCTTTGTTGCCTGTATAAAGAAAGCCAGGTGAAATGAATGATTAAGAAGAGTAATGTCTGTCGGACAGGGCTTCCCAAACTGCACGTGCAATTTTAGACGTGACTCCTTTTACCCCAGGGGTGGGAAGGAGAGGCAAGAGGGGACTCAAAACGTGTCCCCCTCCCCCCCCCTCGACGGGTTCCCCGGGGGTGTCGTCACAGCGAAATCCTACGCTCAAACCGACTTTGATCACGCCCCTGCCCTCGGCTTCCACGCGCGCATGAAAACCAAAAAAAGAGAGAGACGGAGAAAAAGAAAAAACAGACAGCTCCGAAACGCGTCTGCAAAGAGGAAAGA